>NC_143038.1:68425000-68652500 GCF_057628025.1 Oncorhynchus mykiss
ACCGCCATCAATAAAATACAGTACTGTGCAGTCTTCTTCATCGACCTGGCCAAGGCTTTCGACTCTCTCAATCACCGTATCCTTATCGGCAGACACAACAGCCTTGGTTTCTCAAATGACTGCCTCACTTGGTTCACCAACTACTTCTCAGACAGAGTTCAGTGTGTCAAATCAGAGGGCCTGTTGTCCGGACCTCTGGCCATCTCTATGGGGGTGCCATAGGGTTCAATTCTTGGACCGACTCTTTTCTCTGTATATATCAACGATGTCGCTCTTGCTGCTGGTGATTCCCTGATCCACCTCTATGCAGACAACACCATTCTGTGTACATTTGGCCCTTCTTTGGACACTGTGTTAACTAACCTCCAAACAAGCTTCAATGCCTTACAACACTCCTTCCGTGGCTTCCAACTGCTCTTAAACGCTAGTAAAACCAAATGCATGCTCTTCAAACGTTCACTGCCCGCACCCGCCCGCCCAACTAGCATTACTACTCTGGATGGTTCTGACTTAGAATATGTGGACAACTACAAATACCTAGGTGTCTGGCTAGACTGTAAACTCTCCTTCCAGACTCATATTAAGCATCTCCATTCCAAAATTAAATCTAGAATCGGCTTCCTATTTCGCAACAAAGTCTCCTTCACTCACGCCGCCAAACATACCCTTGTAGAACTGACTATCCTACCGATCCTCGAATTCACCGATGTCATTTACAAAATAGCTTCCAATACTCTACTAAGCAAACTGGATGCAGTCTATCACAGTACCATCCGTTTTGTCACCAAAGCCCCTCAGTCACCACTGCGACCTGTATGCTCTAGTCGGCTGGCCCCCGCTACATATTCGTCGCCAGACCCACTGGCTCCAGGTCATCTATAAGTCTATGCTAGGTAAGGCTTCACCTTATCTCAGCTCACTGGTCACGATAACAACACCCACCCGTAGCATGCGCTCCAGCAGGTATATCTCACTGGTTGTCCTCAAAGCCAACAGCTCCTTTGGCCGCCTTTCCTTCCAGTTCTACTTGCACATCATCACCTGCTCATCATCTATCACTCCAGTGTTAATTTGCTAAACTGTAAATACTTCGCTACTAAGGCCTATTTATTGCCCTACCTCCTCACACCATTTGCACACACTGTATATAACCTTTCTTTTTTTTCTATTGTGTTATTGACTGTACGCTTGTTTATCCCATGTGTAACTCTGTGTTGTTGTATGTCTCAAACTGCTTTGCTTTATCTTGGCCAGGTCGCAGTTGTAAATGAGAACTTGTTCTCAACTAGCCTACCTGGTTAAACAAAGGTGAAATAAAATGTTTTTAAAAAAAAATAATCATAATAATTGATACATCAGTAGCTAAGATGGGGAGAAGACTGTCCAAAATAAAGTGCTGATCTACCTTCTTAACAGCACTATCAACAAGTCAGGTCCTACAGGCCCTAGTTTTGTCTCACCTTGACTACTGTTCAGTCGTGTGGTCAGGTGCCACAAAAAAAAGGACCTAGGAAAATTGCAGTTGGCTCAGAACAGGGCAGCACGGCTGGATGTACACAGAGAGCTAACATTAATAATATGCATGTCAATCTCTCCTGGCTCAAAGTGGAGGAGAGATTGACTTCATCACTACTTGTATTTGTGAAAGGTATTCACATGTTTACTGCACAGATATGTCTGTTTAATGTTTCATTTAACACCTTTAAGTCAGTTAAGAATAAATTCTTATTTACTGTTAACTGCCTTGTTCAGGGTCAGAACAACAGATTTGTACCTTATCAGCTCGAGGATTCAATATAGCAACCTTTCAGTTACTGGCCCAACGCTCTAACCACTAGGCTACCTACCACATAGTGCACAGCTCAGACACCCATGCATACCCAAGACATGCCAACAGAGGTCTCTTCGTCTTAATGGTTGTACAGTCGTCTCAAATAAAACTGTGAAGGACCTCGGCGTTACTCTGGACCCTGATCTCTCTTTTGAAGAACATATCAAGACCATTTCAAGGACAGCTTTTTTCCATCTACGTAACATTGCAAAAATCTGACACTTTCTGTCCAAAAATGATGCAGAAAAATTAATCCATGCTTTTGTCACTTCTAGGTTCGACTACTCCAATGCTCTACTTTCCGGCTACCCGGATAAAGCACTAAATAAACTTCAGTTAGTGCTAAATACGGCTGCTAGAATCCTGACTAGAACCAACAAATTTGATCATATTACTCCAGTGCTAGCCTCCCTACACTGGCTCCCTGTCAAGGCAAGGGCTGATTTCAAGGTTTTACTGCTAACCTACAAAGCATTACATGGGCTTGCTCCTACCTATCTCTCTGATTTGGTCCTGCCGTACATACCTACACGTACGCTACGGTCACAAGACGCAGGCCTCCTAATTGTCCCTAGAATTTATAAGCAAACAGCTGGAGGCAGGGCTTTCTCCTATAGAGCTCCGTTTTTATGGAATGGTCTGCCTACCCATGTAAGAGACGCAAACTCGGTCTCAACCTTTAAGTCTTTACTGAAGACTCATCTCTTCAGTGGGTCATATGATTGAGTGTAGTCTGGCCCAGGAGTGGGAAGGTGAACAGAATGGCTCTGGAGCAACGAACCGCCCTTGCTGTTTCTGCCTGGCCGGTTCCCCTCTTTCCACTGGGATTCTCTGCCTCTAACCCTATTACAGGGGCTGAGTCACTGGCTTACTGGGGCTCTTTCATACCGTCCCTGGGAGGGGTGCGTCACTTGAGTGGGTTGAGTCACTGATGTGATCTTCCTGTCTGGGTTGGCGCCCCCCCCTTGGGTTGTGCCGTGGCGGAGATCTTTGTGGGCAATACTCAGCCTTGTCTCAGGATGGTAAGTTGGTGGTTGAAGATATCCCTCTAGTGGTGTGGGGGCTGTGCTTTGGCAAAGTGGGTGGGGTTATATCCTTCCTGTTTGGCCCTGTCCGGGGGTGTCCTCAGATGGGGCCACAGTGTCTCCTGATCCCTCCTGTCTCAGCCTCCAGTATTTATGCTGCAGTAGTTTATGTGTCGGGGGGCTAGGGTCAGTTTGTTATATCTGGAGTACTTCTCCTGTCCTATTCGGTGTCCTGTGTGAATTTAAGTGTCCTCTCTCTAATTCTCTCTTTCTCTCTTTCTCTCTTTCTCTCTCTCTTTCTTTCTCTCTCTCTCGGAGGACCTGAGCCCTAGGACCATTGTCACACCCTGACCATAGTTTACTTTGTATATTTCTATGTTTTGGTTGGTCAGGGTGTGATCTGAGTGGGCATTCTATGTTACATGACTAGTTTGTCCAGTTCTATTTTCGGCCTGATATGGTTCTCAATCAGAGGCAGGTGTTCGTCATTGTCTCTGATTGGGAACCATATTTAGGTAGCCTGGGTTTCACTGTGTGTTGGTGGGTGATTGTTCCTGTCTATGTGTTTTCACCAGATAGGGCTGTTTAGGTTTTCGTTACGTTCATTACGTTCTTTATTTTGTAGTGTTTGTATTGATTCGTGTTTGACGTTTGTTTATTAAAACATGGATCGCAATCTACACGCTGCATTTTGGTCCGACTCTCCTTCTCACCAAGAAAACCGTTACAGAATCACCCACCACCAACGGACCAAGCAGCGTGTCAACAGGCAGCAACAGCAGCGTAAAGAGAAATGGACATGGGAGGACGTTTTGGATGGCAAGGGCTGTTACACTTGGGAGGAGATACTGGCTGGAAGAGATCGCCTCCCATGGGAACAGGCGGAGGCACTTAGAAGAGCAGAGGCAGCCGGAGAGAGGAGCCGGCGATATGAGGGAACACGGCTGGCAAGGAAGCCCGAGAGGCAGCCCCAAAAATTTCTTGGGGGGGGGGCTAACAGGGAGTATGGCTACGCCAGGTAGGAGACCTGCGCAAACTCCCTGTGCTTACCGGGTTGCTAGAGAGACCGGACAGGCACCGTGTTATGCAGTGGTGCGCACGGTGTCTCCAGTGCAGATGCATAGCCCGGTGCGGTATATTCCAGCTCCGTGTGTCGGCCGGGCTAGATTGAGCGTCGAGCCTAATGCCATGAAGCCGGCTCTACGCAGCTGGTCCCCAGTGCGTCTCCTTGGGCCGGGTTACATGGCACCAACCTTGCGCTCGGTGTCTCCGGTTCGCCTGCATAGCCCAGTGCGGGCTATTCCACCTCGCCGCACTGGCAGGGCGACCGTGAGCATTCAACCAGGTAAGGTTGGGCAGGCTCGGTGCTCAAGAGCTCCAGTGCGCCTGCACGGTCCGGTCTTTCCAGTACCACCTCCACGCCCCAGCCCTCCGGTAGCAGCTCCCCGCACCAGGCTTCCTGTGCGTGTCCTTGGCCCAGTACCACCAGTGCCAGCACCACGCATCAGGCCTACAGTGCGCCTCGCCTGTCCAGCGCTGCCGGAGCCTTCCTCCTCTCCAGCACTGTCGGAGTCTCCCGCCTGTTTAGCGCTGTCGGAGCTTTCCGCCTCTACAGCGCTGCCGGAGTCTCCCGCCTGTTCAGAACTGCCAGTCTGCAAGGAGCTGCCAGTCTGCAATGAGCTGCCAGTCTGCAAGGAGCTGCCAGTCTGCATAGAGCTGCCAGTCTGCAATGAGCTGCCAGTTTGCATAGAGCTGCCAGAGCTGCCAGTCTGCAGGATGCCGCCAAAGCTGCCAGTCTGCAAGGAGCCGCCAGAGCTGCCAGTCTGCAAGGAGCCGCCAGAGCTGCCAGTCTGCAAGGAGCCGCCAGAGCTGCCAGTCTGCAAGGAGCCGCCAGAGCTGCCAGTCTGCAAGGAGCCGCCAGAGCTGCCAGTCTGCAAGGAGCCGCCAGAGCTGCCAGTCTGCAAGGAGCCGCCAGAGCTGCCAGTCTGCATGGAGCAGCCAGAGCCGCCAGTCAGCATGGAGCAGCCAGAGCTGCCAGTCAGCATGGAGCAGCCAGGGCCGCCAGTCAGCATGGAGCAGCCAGGGCCGCCAGTCAGCATGGAGCAGCCAGGGCCGCCAGTCAGCATGGAGCAGCCAGGGCCGCCAGTCAGCATGGAGCAGTCAGAGCAGCCAGTCAGCATGGAGCAGCCAGTCAGCATGGAGCAGCCAGAGCAGCCAGTCAGCATGGAGCAGCCAGAGCTGCCAGTCAGCATGGAGCAGCCAGTCAGCATGGAGCAGCCAGAGCTGCCAGTCAGCATGGAGCAGCCAGTCAGCATGGAGCAGCCAGAGCAGCCAGTCAGCATGGAGCAGCCAGAGCTGCCAGTCAACCAGACTCTTCCAGATCTGCCAGTCTACCAGACTCTTCCAGATCTGCCAGTCAACCAGACTCTTCCAGATCTGCCAGTCTACCAGACTCTTCCAGATCTGCCAGTCTACCAGACTCTTCCAGATCTGCCAGTCAGCCAGACTCTTCCAGATCTGCCAGTCAACCAGACTCTTCCAGATCCGCTAGTCGGCCGGGATCTGCCAGAACTGCCAGTCGGCCAGGATCCGCCAGTCGGCCAGGATCTGCCAGATCGGCCAGTCAGCCAGGATCTGCCAGGATCAGTGCTGAGCTACCTCTGTCCCGAGCTGCCCTTCTGTCCCGAGCTGTCCCTCTGTCCCGAGCTGCCCCTCCGTCCCGAGCTGTCATTTAGGAGGGTAACCTATCTAGGGACGCTAAGGAGGTGGACTAAGACTATTATGGAGTGGGGTCCACGTCCAGCGCCAGAGCCGCCACCGCGGACAGATGCCCACCCAGACCCTCCCCTATAGGTTCAGGTTTTGCGGCCGGAGTCCGCACCTTGGGGGGGGGGGGGGGGGGGGGTACTGTCACACCCTGACCATAGTTTACTTTGTATATTTCAATGTTTTGGTTGGTCAGGGTGTGATCTGAGTGGGCATTCTATGTTACATGTCTAGTTTGTCCAGTTCTATGTTCGGCCTGATATGGTTCTCAATCAGAGGCAGGTGTTCGTCATTGTCTCTGAGTGGGAACCATATTTAGGTAGCCTGGGTTTCACTGTGTGTTTGTGGGTGATTGTTCCTGTCTATGTGTTTTCACCAGATAGGGCTGTTTAGGTTTTCGTTACGTTCATTACGTTCTTTATTTTGTAGTGTTTGTATTGATTCGTGGTTTACGTTTGTTTATTAAAACATGGATCGCAATCTACACGCTGCATTTTGGTCCGACTCTCCTTCTCACACAGAAAACCGTTACAACCATGCCTCAGGACTACCTGACATGATGACTCCTTGCTGTCCCCAGTCCACCGGGCCGTGCTGCTGCTCCAGTTTCAACTGTTCTGCCTTATTATTATTGGACCATGCTGGTAATTTATGAACATTTGAACATCTTGGCCATGTTCTGTTATAATCTCCACCCGGCACAGCCAGAAGAGGACTGGCCACCCCACATAGCCTGGTTCCTCTCTAGGTTTCTTCCTAGGTTTTGGCCTTTCTAGGGAGTTTTTCCTAGCCACCGTGCTTCTACACCTGCATTGCTTGCTGAGGGCACACACTTAGTGTGTTGTAGATATGTGGTAGTGGAGTCGGGGGCCTGAGGGCACACACTTAGTGTGTTGTAGATATGTGGTAGTGGAGTAGGGGCCTGAGGGCACACACTTAGTGTGTTGTAGATATGTGGTAGTGGAGTAGGGGCCTGAGGGCACACACTTAGTGTGTTGTAGATATGTGGTAGTGGAGTAGGGGCCTGAGGGCACACACTTAGTGTGTTGTAGATATGTGGTAGTGGAGTAGGGGCCTGAGGGCACACACTTAGTGTGTTGTAGATATGTGGTAGTGGAGTAGGGGCCTGAGGGCACACACTTAGTGTGTTGTAGATATGTGGTAGTGGACTAGGCGCCAGAGAGCACACTTGGTGTGTTGTGACATCTGTTATGAATGTACTGTAATGTTTTTATAATTGTATAACTGCCTTAATTTTTCTTGATAATTCCACTCATCCATTGGCTTCTATGTTTGGTCTTGCTGTGAACAATGACTGTTATATGGATGGACAAAGCCATAGATCATGTGACACCATTCATTCCTATGTGAAGACTCACTTTTGAGTTGAAGCTAAATTAATACCGTAAAGATGGCGTCTCATGGATACATAACAAGCGTAGTTTGAGCTACTCCTGGAAGTGGAGGCAAGCTCAGCGCTGTCCCTTCTCATTGAGTCAAGTTGAAGGCAGACCGGCGTACTGCAGGCTGTCATCGGCAACTGAAACTATCCTGTGAGCGATTTTAAAATAATCGGTTCAAGGACATAAATCTGGTGTATTAGAAGTAATTATTGGTACCACATTTGTCTTTGAAAAACCTTTTCATCAAGATTTCCATTTTCCCGTTCACTGTTTTCTGCAAACAATGGCTGCAGTACCGCGGCTTCAATGAGAGGGGGCAGTGTTTCTCCACTGGTTGTGAAGGTGTGGATCCTCTGAGAGCTGAATTGGTAGAGGTCTTAAAGGAAACAGCGCCATCTACAGCTGATGGCACAAAGCCCCAGAAGAGGGTAAGGACTCATAACCCTGACTCATAACCCTGACTCATAACCCTGACTCATAACCCTGACTCATAACCCTGACTCATAGCCCTGACTCATAACCCTGACTCATAACCCTGACTCAAAACCCAGACTCATAACCAATGATTCATAACCCTGACTCATAACCCTGACTCATAACCCTGACTCATAACCAATGATTCATAACCCTGACTCATAACCCTGACTCATAACCAATGATTCATAACCCTGACTCATAACCCTGACTCATAACCCTGACTCATAACCCTGACTCATAACCAATGATTCATAACCCTGACTCATAACCCTGACTCATAACCCTGACTCATAACCCTGACTCATAACCAATGATTCATAACCCTGACTCATAACCCTGACTCATAACCCTGACTCATAACCAATGATTCATAACCCTGACTCATAACCCTGACTCATAACCCTGACTCATAACCAATGATTCATAACCCTGACTCATAACCCTGACTCATAACCCTGACTCATAACCAATGATTCATAACCCTGACTCATAACCCTGACTCATAACCCTGACTCATAACCCTGACTCATAACCAATGATTCATAACCCTGACTCATAACCCTGACTCATAACCCTGATTCATAACCCTGACTCATAACCCTGACTCATAACCCTGACTCATAACCAATGATTCATAACCCTGACTCATAACTCTGACTCATAACCCTGACTCATAACCAATGATTCATAACCCTGACTCATAACCCTGACTCATAACCCTGACTCATAACCCTGACTCATAACCAATGACTCATAACCCTGACTCATAACCAATGACTCATAACCAATGACTCATAACCCTGACTCATAACCCTGACTCATATCCCTGACTCATAACCCTGACTCATAACCCTGACTCATAACCCTGACTCATAACCAATGATTCATAGCCCTGACTCATATCTCTGACTCATAACCCTGACTCACAACCCTGACTCATAACCCTGACTCATAACCAATGATTCATAGCCCTGACTCATAACCCTGACTCATAACCCTGACTCATAACCCTGACTCATAACCCTGACTCATAACCAATGATTCATAACCACTTTTATTTAAGCCACCATGCATCCATCTGGGGACTCCCCCGCCATTGTCAGAAATATTTTGGAAGCAATTTAGAAATTCACATGTATTCTATTACAGACATCTTAATGCATATTTCTAAATTATATCATGTGAGCTAAGGATAAAAAATGTAAATATATAAAAATAACTTTTCTTTTAAGTATAATTATTTAGAAAGTGCTAATATTACTGTCCCCACAACAACAACAAAACGACTTCAATACATTGTCCTTACAGTATATATACAGTACCAGACAAAGGTTTGGACAGAGGAGACTGTGTGAATCTGCTGCAAAGAAACCACTGCTAAAGGACACCAATAAGAACAAGACACTTGCTTGGGCCAAGAATCACAAGCAATGGACATTAGACTGGTGGAAATCTGGAAATTTTAGATTTTCGGTTCCAACTACCGTGTCTTTGTGATACGCAGAGTAGATGAATGGATGGGACTAGTGGGACTATCAATTGTTTTTCAACAGGACAATGAGCCAACACACCTCCAGGCTGTGTAAGGGCTATTTAACAAAGAAGGAGCGTGATGGAGTGCTGCATCAGATGACCTGGCCTCCACAATCACCCGACCTCAACCCAATTGAGATGGTTTGGGATGAGTTGCACCGCAGAGTGAAGGAAAAGCAGCCAAAAAGTGCTCAGCATATGTGGGAACTCCTTCAAAATGTTGAAAAAGCATTCCAGGTGAAGGTGGTTGAGAGAATGAGAGCGTACAAAGCTGTCATCGAGGCAAAGGTCGGCTACTTTGAAGAATCTCAAATATAAATGTCACTGATCCCTCTGGAACTTTCATTGCACACACCTGTCCCCTATTCCCACTGATTGTATTTCTATATATGTTCCCTTTTTTCTCCATGGTCTTGTTGATTATTGTTACAATGTCCGTTGGCGCATGTGAGTACCTGTGCTGTGTATTTTGGGCTTTCGTGCCCTTGTGAATTGCGCAGATGATTACGGGTCTCATCCTGTGTGTATTTATTAGAAGTACTCCTCGCTCTTTTGTTTTGGGTTTCAACCCTGTGTTTTGTGTACGTGTTTGTTAGGTCTTCGTCCCCGTGCCTCTACACGCACGCCGTAATATGAGCTGAATAAAAACCCTTATTACTCATTCCTGCCCTTGTCTCCCGATACTTCATACCAACGTGACAGTATAATCGACCATTGAGGGAGACAGCAGGAATGGCCCGTCTGACAACGCTGCGATTGGTCCGTCCGGCACCGCCGCAACTTCGGCAACTGCAACTGGGTCGGCCGACGTCGCCACAATGGGTCCGTCTAACGACGCAACTTCGGCAGCTGCATCGGCTCCTCATCGACCCGCATTGCGTTCCTGTGATCGCCCTCGAGGCCGTTGTCATTGTGCTGCTTTGGCAGCACGTCGAGGGGGGGGGGGGGGGGGTCCTGTCACAGATCCCTCTGGAACTTTCATTGTGCACACCTGTTACCTATTCCATGTGTATTTATTAAAGGTACTCCTCGCTCTTTTGTTTTGGGTTTCTACCCTGTGTTAAGTTATGTGTTTGTTTGGTCTTTGTCCCTGTGCCTTTACACGGCACGCCGTAATTTGGGCTGAATAAAAAACCCTATTACGCATTCCTGCGCCTGTCTCCCGAATCTCCTCATACCAACGTGACAATAAAATATATTTTGATTTGTTTAACGCTTTTTTGGTCACTACATGATTCCATATGTGTTATTTCATAGTTTTGATGTCTTCACTATGATTCTACAATGTAGAAAATAGTACAAATAAAGAAAAACCCTTGAATGAGTAGGTGTGTCCAAACCTTTGACTGGTACTGTATATATCATTGCTCATAACGCTACATCTAGGTCCTGTCACATAGAGAAAGCGAGGGCCGCTGTTCACGTTTTGTTAGTCTATCTGACTTATGAGCAGAGGCACATAATTAATAATCAGTCTCATTTTTCAAGCAATACACCTGCAACCTGTACACAGTGAACATGTCACATCTAGTCTTCATCACTTTGGGCTTGTGTTGAACAGCACCAGGAGAACGTAGGCAGTAGAGCAGTGGGCGTGTCTCATTTGTATGAGTTTATGCCTGCATTTCACTAGTCGCCAAATCAATCAATCAATCAAATTTATTTTATATAGCCCTTCGTACATCAGCTGATATCTCAAAGTGCTGTACAGAAACCCAGCCTAAAACCCCAAACAGCAAGCAATGCAGGTGAAGAAGCACGGTGGCTAGGAAAAACTCCCTAGAAAGGCCAAAACCTAGGAAGAAACCTAGAGAGGAACCAGGCTATGTGGGGTGGCCAGTCCTCTTCTGGCTGTGCCGGGTGGAGATTATAACAGAACATGGCCAAGATGTTCAAATGTTCATAAATGATCAGCATGGTCGAATAATAATAAGGCAGAACAGTTGAAACTGGAGCAGCAGCACAGTCAGGTGGACTGGGGACAGCAAGGAGTCATCATGTCAGGTATTCCTGGGGCATGGTCCTAGGGCTCAGGTCCTCCGAGAGAGAGAAAGAAAGAGAGAATTAGAGAGAGCATATGTGGGATGGCCAGTCCTCTTCTGGCTGTGCCGGGTGGAGATTATAACAGAACATGGCCAAGATGTTCAAATGTTCATAAATGATCAGCATGGTCGAATAATAATAAGGCAGAACAGTTGAAACTGGAGCAGCAGCACAGCCAGGTGGACTGGGGACAGCAAGGAGTCATCATGTCAGGTAGTCCTGGGGCATGGTCCTAGGGCTCAGGTCCTCCGAGAGAGAGAAAGAGAGAAGGAGAGAATTAGAGAACGCACACTTAGATTCACACAGGACACCGAATAGGACAGGAGAAGTACTCCAGATATAACAAACTGACCCTAGCCCCCCGACACATAAACTACTGCAGCATAAATACTGGAGGCTGAGACAGGAGGGGTCAGGAGACACTGTGGCCCACTCCGAGGACACCCCCGGACAGGGCCAAACAGGAAGGATATAACCCCACCCACTTTGCCAAAGCACAGCCCCCACACCACTAGAGGGATATCTTCAACCACCAACTTACCATCCTGAGACAAGGCTGAGTATAGCCCACAAAGACCTCCGCCACGGCACAACTTAAGGGGGGGGGGGGGGGGGGGCGCCAACCCAGACAGGATGACCACATCAGTGACTCAACCCACTCAGGTGACGCACCTCCTCCAGGGACGGCATGAGAGAGCCCCAGTAAAGCCAGTGACTCAGCCCCTGTAATAGGGTTAGAGGCAGAGAATCCCAGTGGAAAGAGGGGAACCGGCCAGGCAGAGACAGCAAGGGTGGTTCGTTGCTCCAGAGCCTTTCCGTTCACCCTCCCACTCCTGGGCCAGACTACACTCAATCATATGACCCACTGAAGAGATGAGTCTTCAGTAGAGACTTAAAGGTTGAGACCGAGTTTGCGTCTCTGACATGGGTAGGCAGACCGTTCCATAAAAATGGAGCTCTATAGGAGAAAGCCCTGCCTCCAGCTGTTTGCTTAAAAATTCTAGGGACAATTAGGAGGCCTGCGTCTTGTGACCGTAGCGTACGTGTAGGTATGTACGGCAGGACCAAATCAGAGAGATAGATAGGAGCAAGCCCATGTAATGCTTTGTAGGTTAGCAGTAAAACCTTGAAATCAGCCCTTGCTTTGACAGGAAGCCAGTGTAGAGAGGCTAGCACTGGAGTAATATGATCAAATTTGTTGGTTCTAGTCAGGATTCTAGCAGCCGTATTTAGCACTAACTGAAGTTTATTTAGTGCTTTATCCGGGTAGCCGGAAAGTAGAGCATTGCAGTAGTCTAACCTGGAAGTGACAAAAGCATGGATTAATTTTTCTGCATCATTTTTGGACAGAAAGTTCCTGATTTTTGCAATGTTACGTAGATGGAAAAAAGCTGTCCTTGAAATGGCCAAATGCATATTTAGTGCCAGATGAGAACATTTTAACATGCTTAGAGTGCCACCCACACTGTAGCCTTCAAAGTAGCCTGAGCTCCTACTGACTACCGACTGCAGTCTGTCTCTGGATTCTAAAGACTCCCACAGCATCATAATGAGGCCCCTGACTGGCTCTCTGACTCGGCAGTCTGTCTCTGGATTCTAAAGACTCTCACAGCATCATAATGAGGCCACTGACTGGCTCCCTGAGAGACCACACTTCATATATACTTCATTTGTTTGGTTCGTTATTGCAGTTATAAGACCAGAGAGTGGGAGAGAGGGGAAGGAAAGGAAGAGGAGGAGAGGCAGTAGTAGAGAGAGAGAGAGAGAGAGAGAGAGAGAGAGAGGCAGAGATGGAGGGAGAAAGAGAGAACTACCTAGTTTAAACACTGTCTATTCAGAATAACAATGGCCCCCTCTACTGGTCACTGTGAGGAAACTCACTTTTATCTGTAGTAATCCTACTGTATTTTAAATGTCTTAAATGACAGGTAAGTCAGGTCCTTTTATGTCAGTCTTTAGTAAGAGGCTTTAGAGTGTGAATAGGATTCAGGGTAAGGCCGGTTAGGGTTGGAAATGTTGTCTTGTTTGTACTTGGTTGACCTCCTCCCAAATACAGATGAGGTTGGAGAGGAATTTCTGAACCTGCAGGCGAAGGACATCATTTGAAAGATCAGTCATTGATAGCCTACACGGTTTCTGGTAAGTTCTTGTCTGATATGTCATTAGGACTTTCTGTACAACAGTGCCAAGACAATAGAATAGAATAGAACTGAATTGAACAGATTCACTTTATTTTTCCCAGAAGGATCTTCAGTGACATGACAAATATAAATAGTTACAGTAAACTGCACAGTTAGCATGGTAACACACACACAGACACACACACCTTATCCAGCTGTTTGAGAGTGTCCTTCAGAGCGACCTCGCCCCACCCATCCTGGGCCTTCTTGCTGGTAGTCTGGTACAGGTTGGCGGTGGCCATCTTGATGGTGCCCAGGAGCATGGCCTTCGTAGTTGCCGAATTCTGGATGTGAGCCCACCGGGACTCCTGAGTGAAGAAACACACATGAAGAGAGAGAGATGAGAGAGCTAAAGGAAAGACTGGTCTGTGTGTGCAGCCCTCATGTCTATATTTTGGAAAACAGTTAGGACACTGAAGCCTGGGAATTCCATCCCCTTTCCTGCCTAAGTAAGTTGTGTCAGACTATCGAATCGTTACTGAGAAAAATTAGATAAGTGATGCTTTTAATCAGCATTTTATCTCTGGAGGATTTTTATTTGAAAGAAATGGTGGTTTAATTGACCCAGGTCAATCAGTCGACTGCTCTTCCCTCTCCCAACCTCCAGTTGGCTCAGTGGGAGATCAGTCAACTTCTACTGAATCTTTGTTTTCGTTTCAACAACTTTCTACTTGTGATCTACTAGATGGGTTAAGATTGATGTAAAAAATAAATAAACTGCCGCTGATTTGCTTAATCTTTTCTGGCTGTATCTTTCTGCTCTCCTGATTGCGGAGTCTGGCGCTTATCTCTGGTGCTATCCCCAGGGTTTCTGCTCCCTCTCCACAAAGGTAGTGACCCCTCCAACCTAAATAATGATCGCCCTGTCTCAAAAATGTCTTGCATAGCAACAATTTTGATGACCGCTTATATACATCTGGGTATCTGGGTTGACGAAAAGCTAATATGTTGATGAGTTAGTTAAGAAATTATGAATTAAAATGGGCTTATTTTATAGGAATAAGTCATGCCTTTCATTAAATAGCAGCAAACAAATAATTCAGACAGCATTCATACCGGTTATAGACTATGGAGATATTGTCTATAGGAATGCAGCTGCCACTTAGCTTTGTTACGGGCGTTAGGTTCAGTACACATCAATGCATTCTGTATCAAAAGGTAGACTGACCCTCTTTGAAGTCTGTAGGTCAATGCAATGCACTCATTCGGTTTATAAACCCCCTCCTGCGTGAATTTCCTCCATACCTTACTTCATTGTTAAACTTACAGACGTACCAGATTCCAGAGCCAGTGTCAGGTATGGTTAACTCTCGATCTCCACTGATTTAGATAAATCTGCTTTTAGTTTTTTTGCACCTTGCTTGTGAAATTATCTCCAAGACGTTCTAAAGTTTGGTGCCTCTCGGGCAATACAACCTTTATTTTATTCTACAAAAGGCTGCTTGAGGTCCATTTTACTGGAAAATGTGTTTGTTTTCTATGATTGTGTTTAGCTTTTTGTGTATTGGTGTAAATATTGATGTGTAAAGTGATGTGTATATTGAGGTGTGTAGTGATGTGTGTAGTGATGTGTGTAGTGTATATTGAGGTGTGTAGTGATGTGTGTAGTGATGTGTGATGTGTATATTGAGGTGTGTAGTGATGTGTGTAGTGTATATTGATGTGTATATTGAGGTGTGTAGTGATGTGTGTAGTGTATATTGATGTGTAAAGTGATGTGTATAGTGATGTGTGTAGTTTATATTGATGTGTATATAGGGCTCATCTATGAAAGAGACCCAGGTCTCGAAATAAAGGCTGAATACATTTTTGGGGCACACCATGCTGATTGATCTGCACAGCCTCATGTCTGTTCACTGCTGTCCCCTCACCCATAGCATGGTCTCACTGCGTACTCTGTCCAGAATCCTCTGTAGCTTGGCCAGCCTGTTGTTGTAGTGCAGCAGGCGGTCGTCGTTCTGCTCCAGGTACTGGGTCAGCTGGGTCCGGGCCGTCTCACAACACTCCTGGTTCTGCTTGATGCTGGTCAGTAGTTCTTCCCTGGTCTGGACCAGACTGTCCACCCTGGACATCACCTGCCACGCCTCCTGGAACTGAGAGGATTCTAACACAGTTAGAATAATGTTCACAAAATGGTTACTCTAGGTTAGGGGTACTCACTCCACCCATGCCTATTAGACTGAGGGTCAGGTTAGGTCAGGGATGGCCAATCCTCCTCCTGGAGAGCTACTTGGTGTATAGGCTTTTGTTCCAGTCCTGCTCTAAAACCTCTGATTCGACCATTACACATCATGATGAGCAGTTTATTAGTTTAACCTTATGAATAGCATTGGCCACCTCTGACCTGACCTGACCTGACCTCTGACCTGACCTGACTATCTACCACATACTTCTCTCAATGGCTTAATAATGGAAGTTAGTTCCATTAAATATGTTACAAACTCATGGAGAGTCTTAGAAATCTCAGTATCGGTGTCAGTTCCACCAAGCCATCAGACCAGAGAATTAGCTCAAAAACAAGTCTCTCACCGTTGCCGCCTGCTATAGAACACCCTCTGCCCCAGCTGTGCTCTGGACACCATATGTGAACTGATTGCCCCCCATCTATCTTCAGAGCTCGTGCTGCTAGGCGACCTAAACTGGAACATGCTTAACACCCCAGCAATCCTACAATCTAAGCTTGATGCCCTCAATCTCACACAAATTATCAATGAACCTACCAGGTACCTCCCCAAAGCCTTAAACACGGGCACCCTCTTAGATATCATCCTAACCAACTTGCCCTCTAAATAGACCTCTGCTGTCTTCAACCAAGATCTCAGCGATCACTGCCTCATTGCCTGCATCCGTAATGGGTCAGCGGTCAAACAACCTCCACTCATCACTGTCAAACGCTCCCTGAAACACTTCAGCGAGCAGGCCTTTCTAATCGACCTGGCAGGGGTATCCTGGAAGGATATTGATCTCATCCCGTCAGTAGAGGATGCCTGGGTATTTTTTTTAAATGCCTTCCTAACCATCTTAAATAAGCATGCCCCATTCAAGAAATTTAGAACCAGGAACAGATATAGCCCTTGGTTCTCCCCAGACCTGACTGCCCTTAACCAACACAAAAACATCCTATGGCGTTCTGCAGCATCGAACAGCCCCCGTGATATGCAGCTGTTCAGGGAAGCTAGAAACCATTATACACAGGCAGTTAGAAAAGCCAAGGCTAGCTTTTTCAAGCAGAAATTTGCTTCCTGCAACACTAACTCAAAAAAGTTCTGGGACACTGTAAAGTCCATGGAGAATAAGAACACCTCCTCCCAGCTGCCCACTGCACTGAAGATAGGAAACACTGTCACCACTGATAAATCCAACATAATTGAGAATTTCAATAAACATTTTTCTACGGCTGGCCATGCTTTCCACCTGGCTACTCCTACCCCGGTCAACAGCACTGCACCCCCCACAGCAACTCGCCCAAGCCTTCCCCATTTCTCCTTCTCCCAAATCCATTCAGCTGATGTTCTGAAAGAGCTGCAAAATCTGGACCCCTACAAATCAGCCGGGCTAGACAATCTGGACCCTTTCTTTCTAAAAATTATCTGCCGAAATTGTTGCCACCCCTATTACTAGCCTGTTCAACCTCTCTTTCGTGTCGTCTGAGATTCCCAAAGATTGGAAAGCAGCTGCGGTCATCCCCCTCTTCAAAGGGGGGGACACCCTTGACCCAAACTGCTACAGACCTATATCGATCCTACCCTGCCCTTCTAAGGTCTTCGAAAGCCAGGTCAAAAAACAGTTTACCGACCATTTCGAATCTCACCATACCTTCTCTGCTATGCAATCTGGTTTCAGAGCTGGTCATGGGTGCACCTCAGCCACGCTCAAGGTCCTAAACTATATCTTAACTGCCATCGATAAGAAACATTACTGTGCAGCCGTATTCATTGATCTGGCCAAGGCTTTCGATTCTGTCAATCACCACACCCTCATCGGCAGACTCAACAGCTTTGGTTTCTCTAATGATTGCATCGCCTGGTTCACCAGCTACTTCTCTGATAGAGTTCAGTGTGTCAAATCGGAGGGTCTGCTGTCCGGACCTCTGGCAGTCTCTATGGGGGTGCCACAGGGTTCAATTCTTGGACCGACTCTCTTCTCTGTATACATCAATGATGTCGCTCTTGCTGCTGGTGAGTCTCTGATCCACCTTTACGCAGACGACACCATTCTGTATACTTCTGGCCCTTCTTTGGACACTGTGTTAACAACCCTCCAGGCAAGCTTCAATGCCATACAACTCTCCTTCCGTTGCCTCCAATTGCTCTTAAAAACAAGTAAAACTAAATGCATGCTCTTCAACCGATCGCTGCCTGCACCTGCCCGCCTGTCCAACATCACTACTCTGGACAGCTCTGACTTAGAATACGTGGACAACTACAAATACCTAGGTGTCTGGTTAGACTGTAAACTCTCCTTCCAGACCCACATCAAACATCTCCAATCCAAAGTTAAATCTAGAATTGGCTTTCTATTTCGCAACAAAGCATCCTTCACTCATGCTGCCAAACATACCCTTGTAAAACTGACCATCCTACCAATCCTCGACTTCGGCGATGTCATTTACAAAATAGCCTCCAATACCCTACTCAACAAATTGGATGCAGTCTATCACAGTGCAATCCGTTTTGTCACCAAAGCCCCATATACTACCCACCATTGCGACCTGTACGCTCTCGTTGGCTGGCCCTCGCTTCATACTCATCGCCAAACCCACTGGCTCCATGTCATCTACAAGACCCTGCTAGGTAAAGTCCCCCCTTATCTCAGCTCGCTGGTCACCATAGCATCTCCCACCTGTAGCACACGCTCCAGCAGGTATATCTCTCTAGTCACCCCCAAAACCAATTCTTTCTTTGGCCGCCTCTCCTTCCAGTTCTCTGCTGCCAATGACTGGAACGAACTACAAAAATCTCTGAAACTGGAAACACTTGCAGCTCACAGATTACTGCACCTGTACATAGCCCACCTATAATTTAGCCCAAACAGCTACCTCTTTCCCTAATGTTTTTATTTGATTTATTTTCCTCCTTTGCACCCCATTATTTTTATTTCTACTTTGCACATTCTCCCATTGCAAATCTACCATTCCAGTGTTTTACTTGCTATATTGTATTTACTTTGCCACCATGGCCTTTTTTTGCCTTTACCTCCCTTATCTCACCTCATTTGCTCACATTGTATATAGACTTGTTTATACTGTTTTATTGACTGTATGTTTGTTTTACTCCATGTGTAACTCTGTGTCGTTGTATGTGTCGAACTGCTTTGCTTTATCTTGGCCAGGTCGCAATTGTAAATGAGAACTTGTTCTCAACTTGCCTACCTGGTTAAATAAAGGTGAAATAAATAAATAAATAAAATACCTGCTTGCTGGCTTTGACCACTTTATCTAGAAAGCGGGGGTAGATTTCATGTTTCTCTACAAGACCGGCAATCTTTTCTCTCTCTTTAGTGAGAGCCTTGAGCTCCTGTCTCAGGATGAGTAGGTGCGCTGCTTTCTGACGAGCTAGCTCTCTCTCCTTCACTGCTGTCTTCAATGCACGGCCGTTTTTCAATTTATTCTCCTGAAAAAGGCAGGAGGGGATTGCTGAGTGGAATCAGTTTGTGTGATGTGGAACTACTGTCTCTGAGTTCAATGGAAAATATTAACTGATACACAAGCCTAAAATAAGCCAATAAAGTATGTGATTGGTTGAAAGAGTCAGAACATGCAATAGGTTGAGACGTCCTACTACTAAGGTCCTACTATCAGACCTCTCCATTTACCTGGAGAAATGTGTTGAAGTTACTGAGGTATTCCTTTAAGTTAACCTCCCTCTCCTTCAGCTCTTTATCTCTGACACGCTAGGCCATCAGGGTCATGGCAAAGTCCTGATAGACACAGACACAGGAGGAGCGGGCAAAGGGTCAGAAGTCAGTGTGTGCGCATGTGCAAGCGTGTGTGCGTGCGTGTGTATCACCTCTTGAAGGGCTTCCATGGCCTTGTGCATGTCCAGCTCCTCTCTTCTCTTCCTGATGAGGTGAGTGGTGGGAGCCAGGACATCATCAGTGGATCGGGGAGCTTTCCTGATTAACAACAACACAGAAACAACTCAATGTGATTTATTGTGTAAATGTACAGCTTCCTTCAGCATTTATTTTGGTAAGGAGCATATCCCAACGGAAAAACAAATGCTGCAGAAGTTCTATACTACTTGTGCACTTACAGTAGCTCTTTTTGAAGATTGTTCCCAGAGAATGTTTTAAAGTAATGAGTCAGATCCTCTGCTGCCTTTTTATTGTCCATGTCTGACAGTCAGCCTGACAGTCTGGCTGTGTCGGCTACTGGTAGAAACACAAGCCTGACAGTCTGGCTGTGTCGGCTACTGGTAGAAACAAGAGCCTGACAGTCTGGCTGTGTCGGCTACTGGTAGAAACAAGAGCCTGACAGTCTGGCTGTGTCGGCTACTGGTAGAAACAAGAGCCCGACAGTGGACAACACTGTCATGTCACACTACATGTTATATCTAATGGAATGCTTGATCATACCTGGTCAAGAAATATTTAACAATGGTGTCCTAGCAACCAACCAGAGTGGCTCTTCCTTTTACATAGAGATAGAACATAAAATTGGAACAGGTAGAACATAGAATGTGCCATAGAATGGAGGTAGAAATTGTATCTCTATGGTTTCTTACCCACAAAACTAACAAAGAACAAGAACAAACAGTTGGGAGGTTCCACATTCCATTCGACACAATCAGTGTTGGAAAAAGTACCCAATTGTCATACTTGAGTAAAAGTAAAGATACCTTAATAGAAAACGACTCAAGTAAAAGTGAAAGTACTGACTATCCTACCGATCCTCGACTTCGGCGATGTCATCTACAAAATAGCTTCCAACACTCTACTCAGCAAACTGGATGCAGTTTATCACAGTGCCATCCGTTTTGTCACTAAAGCACCTTATACCACCCACCACTGCGACCTGTATGCTCTAGTCGGCTGGCCCTCGCTACATATTCGTCGCCAGACCCACTGGCTCCAGGTCATCTACAAGTCTATGCTAGGTAAAGCTCCGCCTTATCTCAGTTCACTGGTCACGATGGCAACACCCACCCGTAGCACGCGCTCCAGCAGGTGTATCTCACTGATCATCCCTAAAGCCAACAGCTCATTTTGCCGCCTTTCGTTCCAGTTCTCTGCTGCCTGTGACTGGAACGAATTGCAAAAATCGCTGAGCAGCTAACCGATCGCTGCAGCTGTACATAGTCTATCGGTAAATAGCCCACCCAATTTTACCTACCTCATCCCCATACTGTTTTTATTTATTTACTTTTCTGCTCTTTTGCACACCAATATCATTTATCACTCCAGTGTTAATCTGCTAAAATTGTAACTATTCGCCGACCTCCTCATGCCTTTTGCACACAATGTATATAGACTCTCTTTTTTTTCTACTGTGTTATTGACTTGTTAATTGTTTACTCCAAGTGTAACTCTGTGTTGTTGTCTGTTCACACTGCTAAGCTTTATCTTGGCCAGGTCGCAGTTGCAAATGAGAACTTGTTCTCAACTAGCCTACCTGGTTAAATAAAGGTGAAATATATATTTTTTAAATTAAGTCACCCAGTTAAATACTACTTGAGTGAAGGTATTTGGTTCTAAACATACTTAAGTATCGAAAGTAAATGTAAATGCTAAAATATACTGAAGTATCAAAACTAAAAGTACAAGTATAAATCATTTCAAATTCCTTATATTAAGCAAAGCAGATGGACACATTTTCCAGTTCTTTTTTATTTACAAATAGCCAGGGACATGCTCCATCACTCAGACATAATTTACAAATGAAGAATGTGTTTAGTGAGTCTGTTTAGTGAGTCCACCAGATCAGAGGGAGTAGGGATGACCAGGGATGTTCTCTTGATAACTGTGTGAATTGGATCATTTTCCTGTAAAAATGTAACGACTTCTTATGGGTGTCAAGGAAAATCTATGTAGTAAAAAGTAGGAATGTAATTGAAGTAAAAGTAAAAGTTGTCAAAAATATAAATAGTAAAGTTTTGAAAAAAATACTTAAGTAGTACTTTCAAGTATTTTTACTTTAGTACTTTACATCACTGCACACAGTCCATTCCATAGGATTTAGAATCAGTGCTGTAGTTCAGATGTTTAACTCATTCTAATTGTATCCACTGGGAGGCACCAAAGGCGTGTCTTTCCAGCAGTGAAGTGTATGCGTCATCACATGCTGCCTTCAAACCAACTGGGAACTCGGGAAAAAAACAAACTAAGCCTAGGAAAAAAAACTTGTGACGGTGACGTCAGTGATGTCCAGATTGGAGAAGTTGTAGCTCTCGGATGATGCCTGAGTTTCCGATTTGTAATTCCGATTTTTATGAACGTAACAAAAATATTTTCGCAGTTTTTTTTCCGACTTTCCATTTGTGTTAAATAAACTGAAGTCTGAGGTCCAATATTTCCGATTTCCGTGTTGTCTTGAACTCACCGTCTGTCTTGTATATACTGCGTGTCACCAGTTGAGTCAAAAATAACGTCTAGCGGAGGTGTAGATCACTAGCTAGCTGTTCATCTAGCTACACAAAAGGATTGCTCTTTTTGTTTAATGATTTTATTCATTCGCGTAATTTTGTAGCCAGCGAAGTGAGCAGTAAATCAAATCCTCCTTCCTCCATAGCTATTAAGCTAGCTAGCGAGCCTGCTGACGTTTCCCCATTTGTGCTATCTCGGCTAGCTAACTAACTAGCTAGCTACAGACAGAAGCAATGTCCATGTAACTGTCATCGATGCATTAAACATCTAGCGTTGTGTGACACATTCAGGTACTGTAGTCTATATTCTCGCCTTTGTTTTGATGCAATGAGCATATCCGTTGCTTGCATGGAATGAGATTGATCGGGTAATGTTATCGTTAACCAGGTTGCAGGCAAGCTGTGGGTGGTCTGCCTAACACTGATTTGTTTGCCGAGTTCGATTAGGTAACGTTAAGTTAGCTGTCTGTTCAATTGTTGATTAACTTTAGAATGTATTTTTCTCTAGCTACCTCATTTCTCTGGGAGACATTCATTGACTGCTGTCTTTATTGTTAACTGAATGAACAGACATGCATTGTTGCTTACAGATCTCTCTTGTCTCTCTTCCCCCCCCCCCCCCATCTCTCCATCCCGTCTCTCTCTCCCCCATCTCTCTCCTTCTCAGTCTCAGCACCATGAGCCTGGTCCGCGTTGTGTGTCGTCACAAGACGGCCCTGGCCATTGGAGGAGTGTGCCTCTTTGCTGTTGTCCTCCTTTTCCTCGCCAAGTGTACCTCGGAGACCCTAAAACAGGGCCAGGCCGACCCTCCAGGCCTAGCCCCCCACGCTGCCCACTCCCAGCCCCGAGCAGAGCACCCTGAGCTCCCCTCACTCCCCAAAGACCTCTCGGCCTTCCTGGTGGTCCTCATCACCACAGGACCCAAGTACACAGAGCGCAGGAGCATCATCCGTAGTACCTGGCTGGCTAAGAAGGATCCGGAGGTTCTAGCTATGTTCGTGGTGGGAACCGAGGGTCTGCCCGCAGAGGATATGCAGAACATCAACACAGAGCAGGGGCGGCACAAAGACCTGCTCTTACTCCCCGCGCTGCGAGACTCGTATGAGAACCTGACCCTGAAGCTGCTGCACATGTACTCCTGGCTAGATCACAACGTAGACTTCAAGTTTGTGTTAAAAGCGGACGATGACACTTTTGCTCGTCTGGACCTGTTGAAGGTATGTGTTTGATATGGCCCAAATGGCACCCTCTTCACTATGTAGTGCACTATTTTTGACAAGGGTCCATAGGGAATAGGGTGCCATTTGGAACATAATGTGTATTGTAAACTGGATGGTTTGAGCCTTCATTGCTGATTGGCTGAAAGCTGTGGTATATCAGACTGTATACCAGGTGTATGACAAAACATGTACTTTTCCTGCTCTAATTACGTGCTTAAAAATGGCGCTTAGCGGTGGTATTTTGGCCATGTGCCACACCCCCTCGGCCCTTATTGCTTAAATATGGAGCTTGTGCTGTAACAAATGTATGTGCAAACACCCAATAACGTATAATCTCTCCTAATCTTATAGGAGGAGCTGAAGACTAAAGAACCCAGCCGGCTGTACTGGGGCTTCTTCTCAGGCCGCGGTCGCGTGAAGACAGCAGGGAAGTGGAGGGAGTCGGCCTGGGAGCTGTGTGACTACTACCTACCCTACGCCCTGGGTGGAGGCTACCTGCTCTCCTGCGACCTCGTACACTACATCCGAATCAACACGGCCTACCTCAAGGTGTGGCAGAGCGAGGACGTGTCACTGGGGGCGTGGCTAGCCCCGGTGGACGTCAAACGGACACACGACCCTCGATTCGACACGGAGTACAAGTCTCGGGGGTGTAGTAATAAGTACATGGTGACTCACAAGCAGAGCCTGGAGGATATGTTGGAGAAACAGCAGATGCTGCAGAGAGACGGGAGGCTGTGTAAGGAAGAGGTTAAACTCCGCCTGAGCTACGTGTACGACTGGAGTGTCCCGCCCTCACAGTGCTGCCAGAGGAAGGATGGAATACCCTGACCTATAACCCCTAACCTTCCTCACTTTGTCCACCCATGTAATTCTCATCAGTGTTTCCCCTACTACGGTTACCCAGGCGGTGTGGTGCTCCCCCTAAGCCTTACTCCGTTCTGTGGTGCCCCCCCCTTCCCCGTAAAATATTGTGCTGCCTTCAGTTGACCTCCATAGAAGATGTCTGTTATGGCAGCCCGCCTATGAAAAGACCTGAGGAAAACACTGATCCCCATTCCCTTTTTATATATGTTTATTTATTTATTTATTCTGGAGCCTTTGCTGACTGTCCTAAAGCACACTGGTACAGGACTGGGAGAGTGGACTGGGTGCAGCCACACAACAGGAGACCGTCATTTATTAATAACAGCACATGTATGTGGGGAGAAAGTGTACTTAAAGGAACCAGTATTCAGCTTTCTGGTTGGACAATGAAAAGACTTCGAGTCATTCCCGAATCTGTTTAAAATGTCCTGGAGACTCTAAGTGGAAGTGGCCCTATTTATGAATGCGATGGAAGTGATTCTCTTGATATGAAAATGGGGTGTATTGCTTCAGAACAATGGTAGAGAATGAGCCAGTCATGGGTTGGTGGTATTTGGCGTTGCATTGAGACCATGTGTAATATTGTAGGCCTCTCTCTCCCCTGCTTACTGAGAGTTCTGTTCAGTTGGGAGATTTACCCTACCTGCTGTCTGTGTTTGGTTGACGTATTTACTAAGTGCAGTGATGGTCAACAGAGCTGTTTGTGTTCAGCTGAGCTACTCTACAGGCAATTTTCCAGCTGATATTCGGTTACTTTTAAACCCCCCAAAAAAAAGACTGCTTCTGTTAATGTCGTTGAAGAAACCAACCGTTGTATTATTGTGACTGACTTTGACCGTGTCCTCATCACCAGTGTTGTTTTAAACCTACTGTCAAACTACTTCAAAATGAATGTTTAAAATATTTGGACCTATTAAAATGTTTTTGAAACATGTATTTTTGTGAAAAATATTTATGACTAAGAAATGGGTATAAACACAAGAAAAATACCTACTGTACACCCCCCCCCCCCAATACCCCCTACAGCAGGGTTCCTCAACCCTAATACCTCCTACAGCAGGGTTCTTCAACCCTAATACTCCTACAGCAGGGTTATTCAACCCTAATACCTCCTACAGCAGGGTTCTTCAACCCTAATACTCCTACAGCAGGGTTCTTCAACCCTAATACCCCCTACAGCAGGGTTATTCAACCCTAATACCCCCTACAGCAGGGTTCTTCAACCCTAATACTCCTACAGCAGGGTTATTCAACCCTAATACCCCCTACAGCAGGGTTCTTCAACCCTAATACTCCTACAGCAGGGTTATTCAACCCTAATACCTCCTACAGCAGGGTTATTCAACCCTAATACCCCCTACAGCAGGGTTCCTCAACCCTAATACTCTCTACAGCAGGGTTCCTCAACCCTAATACCCCAGCAGGGGTTCCTCAACCCTAATAATTCCTACAGCAGGGGTTCCTCAACCCTAATACCTCCTACAGCAGGGGTTCCTCAACCCTAATACCCCCTACAGCAGGGTTCCTCAACCCTAATACTCTCTACAGCAGGGTTCCTCAACCCTAATACCCCAGCAGGGGTTCCTCAACCCTAATACCTCCTACAGCAGGGTTATTCAACCCTAATACCCCCTACAGCAGGGTTCTTCAACCCTAATACTCCTACAGCAGGGTTATTCAACCCTAATACCTCCTACAGCAGGGTTATTCAACCCTAATACCCCCTACAGCAGGGTTCCTCAACCCTAATACCTCCTACAGCAGGGGTTCCTCAACCCTAATACCTCCTACAGCAGGGGTTCCTCAACCCTAATACCTCCTACAGCAGGGGTTCCTCAACCCTAATACCTCCTACAGCAGGGGTTCCTCAACCCTAATACCCCTTACAGCAGGGTTCCTCAACCCTAATACCTCCTACAGCAGGGGTTCCTCAACCCTAATACCTCCTACAGCAGGGGTTCCTCAACCCTAATACCCCCTACAGCAGGGTTCCTCAACCCTAATACTCTCTACAGCAGGGTTCCTCAACCCTAATACCCCAGCAGGGGTTCCTCAACCCTAATACCCCAGCAGGGGTTCCTCAACCCTAATAATTCCTACAGCAGGGTTCCTCAACCCTAATACTCTCTACAGCAGGGTTCCTCAACCCTAATACCCCAGCAGGGGTTCCTCAACCCTAATAATTCCTACAGCAGGGTTCCTCAACCCTAATAATTCCTACAGCAGGGTTCCTCAACCCTAATACCTCCTACAGCAGGGTTCCCCATCCCCACCCACAGTATCATAATAATCCCTACAGCAGGGTTCCTCAACCCTAATACTCTCTACAGCAGGGTTCCTCAACCCTAATACCCCAGCAGGGGTTCCTCAACCCTAATAATTCCTACAGCAGGGGTTCCTCAACCCTAATACCTCCTACAGCAGGGGTTCCTCAACCCTAATACCCCCTACAGCAGGGTTCCTCAACCCTAATACTCTCTACAGCAGGGTTCCTCAACCCTAATACCCCAGCAGGGGTTCCTCAACCCTAATACCTCCTACAGCAGGGTTATTCAACCCTAATACCCCCTACAGCAGGGTTCTTCAACCCTAATACTCCTACAGCAGGGTTATTCAACCCTAATACCTCCTACAGCAGGGTTATTCAACCCTAATACCCCCTACAGCAGGGTTCCTCAACCCTAATACCTCCTACAGCAGGGGTTCCTCAACCCTAATACCTCCTACAGCAGGGGTTCCTCAACCCTAATACCTCCTACAGCAGGGGTTCCTCAACCCTAATACCTCCTACAGCAGGGGTTCCTCAACCCTAATACCCCTTACAGCAGGGTTCCTCAACCCTAATACCTCCTACAGCAGGGGTTCCTCAACCCTAATACCTCCTACAGCAGGGGTTCCTCAACCCTAATACCCCCTACAGCAGGGTTCCTCAACCCTAATACTCTCTACAGCAGGGTTCCTCAACCCTAATACCCCAGCAGGGGTTCCTCAACCCTAATACCCCAGCAGGGGTTCCTCAACCCTAATAATTCCTACAGCAGGGTTCCTCAACCCTAATACTCTCTACAGCAGGGTTCCTCAACCCTAATACCCCAGCAGGGGTTCCTCAACCCTAATAATTCCTACAGCAGGGTTCCTCAACCCTAATAATTCCTACAGCAGGGTTCCTCAACCCTAATACCTCCTACAGCAGGGTTCCCCATCCCCACCCACAGTATCATAATAATCCCTACAGCAGGGTTCCCCAACCCTAATACCCCCTACAGCAGGGTTCCTCAACCCTAATAACTCCTACAGCAGGGTTCCTCAACCCTAATACCCCCTACAGCAGGGTTCCCCATCCCCACCCACAGTATCCTAATACCCCTACAGCAGGGTTCCCCAATCCTCACCCACAGTAGCCTAATACCCCTGCAGCAGGGTTCCCCAATACTCATCCACAGTACCCTAATACCCCTGCAGCAGGGTCCCCCAACAGTAGCCTAATACCCCTGCAGCAGGGTTCCCCAATCCTCACCCACAGTACCCTAATACCCCTGCAGCAGGGTTCCCCAACAGTAGCCTAATAATCCCTAAAGCAACTGTTTGACCTCAAATATGACACATTTGGCAAGCTCCTGTGTTTCCTATGGAGGTGTTGTGATGGGTCAGTAGGTCAGCCTATATGCATACAATGTGTATTCTGTGCTGCCTCTTGTGTAGTTCCTGATCCAAGTCAGAGGGTGGTCTGAGGATCCACTCTGTCTCCCAGTGCTGCTCCCTCTGTCTCTGTTCTAGAACACGCTGCCCTCAGAACAGCCTCAATTCATCAAGGCATGGACTCTACAAGGTGTCAAAAGGGGTTCCCTCAGTCAGGTATGCTGGTCCATGTTGACACCAATGCTTGCCACAGTTTGTGCTAAGTTGCCTGAATGTCCTTTGGGTGATGGCCCATTCTGGATACATACGGGAAACCGTTGAGCGTGAAAAACCCAGCAGAGTTGCGGTTCTTCACACCCGGCTTAGCACCTACTACCATACCCCCTTCAAAGGTATTTCAATCTTTTGTCTTGCCCATTCACCCTCTGAATAGCACACACACAATACATGTCTCAAGACTTAAAAATCCTTCTTTAACCTGTCTCCTCCCCTTCATCTACACTGATTGAAGTGGATTTAACAGGTGACATCAATAAGGGATCACAGCTTTCACCTGGATTCACCTGGTCAGTCTATACCATAGAAAGAGCAGGTGTTCTTAATGTTTTGTACACTCAGTTTTCGTATTGGAAGAAGGTATGGGTCATATTTAACATAATACATTTTTGTTTTACATTACTAGTCATGCTCTTTGGCAAGTTCTCCTGTTATTCCCAATATTAACGGTTTATGATCAAGAATCCAGTTCACCTCTCCTTTGGCTTCTGTAGCATCTGAGGAGCATTATGTAGAGGAGCATTATGTAGAGGAGCATTATGTAGAGGAGCATTATGTAGAGGAGCATTATGTAGAGGAGCATTATGTAGAGGAGCATTATGTAGAGGAGCATTGTGAAGAGGAGCATTATGTAGAGGAGCATTATGTAGAGGAGCATTGTGAAGAGGAGCATTATGTAGAGGAGCATTATGTAGAGAAGCATTATGTAGAGAAGCATTATGTAGAGAAGCATTATGTAGAGGAGCATTGTGAAGAGGAGCATTATGTAGAGGAGCATTATGTTAGAGAAGCATTATGTAGAGGAGCATTATGTAGAGGAGCATTATGCAGAGGAGCATTATGTAGAGGAGCATTATGTAGAGGAGCATTATGAAGAGGAGCATTATGCAGAGGAGCATTATGTAGAGGAGCATTATGTAGAGGAGCATTATGTAGAGAAGTATTATGTAGAGGAGCATTATGTAGAGGAGCATTATGTAGAGGAGCATTATGTAGAGGAGCATTATGTAGAGGAGCATTATGTAGAGGAGCATTGTGAAGAGGAGCATTATGTAGAGGAGCATTATGTAGAGGAGCATTGTGAAGAGGAGCATTATGTAGAGGAGCATTATGTAGAGAAGCATTATGTAGAGAAGCATTATGTAGAGGAGCATTGTGAAGAGGAGCATTATGTAGAGGAGCATTATGTTAGAGAAGCATTATGTAGAGGAGCATTATGTAGAGGAGCATTGTGAAGAGGAGCATTATGTAGAGGAGCATTATGTAGAGAAGCATTGTGTAGAGGAGCATTGTGAAGAGGAGCATTATGTAGAGGAGCATTATGTAGAGGAGCATTATGTAGAGGAGCATTATGTAGAGGAGCATTATGTAGAGGAGCATTATGTTAGAGAAGCATTATGTAGAGGAGCATTATGTAGAGGAGCATTATGTAGAGGAGCATTATGTAGAGGAGCATTATGCAGAGGAGCATTATGCAGAGGAGCATTATGCAGAGGAGCATTATGCAGAGGAGCATTATGTTAGAGAAGCATTATGTAGAGGAGCATTATGTAGAGGAGCATTATGTAGAGGAGCATTATGCAGAGGAGCATTATGCAGAGGAGCATTATGTAGAGGAGCATTATGTTCACACAACAGTAATGAAGACGCAAGATTTCTCGTTCTACTCTCCTTTGAACCCACACAAAACACACTGTATCATGATCAAACCCCACACATACAGTGCATTCGGAAAGTGTTCAGAACCCTTGACAGTTTGTTACGTTACAGCCTTATTTTAAAATGAATTAAATAGTTTTTTCCCCCCTCATCAATCTACACACTATACTCCATAATGACGAAGCAAAAAAAGTATAGCTTTTTCTTGCGAATATATAAAATAATAAAATGGAAACATCACATTTACATATGTATTCAGACCCTTTATTCAGTACTTTGTTGTAGCACCTTTGACAGCTATTACAGCCTAGAATCTTCTTGGGTAGGACGCTACAAGCTTGACACACCTGGTTCTGGGTACTTCTCCCATTCTCTGCAGATCCTCTAAAGCTCTGTCAAATTGGATGGGGAGCGTCGCTGCACAGCTATTTTCAGGTCTCTCCAGAGATATTTGATCGGGTTCAAGTCTGGAGTCTGGCTGGGCCACTCAAGGACATTCAGAGACTTGTTCCGAAGCCACTCCTGCATTGTCTTGGTTGTGTGCTTAGGGTCGTTATCCTGTTGGAAGGTGAACCTTCGCACCAGTATGAAGTCCTGAGCGCTTTGGAGCAGGTTTTTATCAAGGATCTCTCTGTACTTTGCTCCCTTCATTGTTCCCTTGATCCTTACTAGTCTCCCAGTCCCTGCCGCTGAAAAACATCTCCACAGCATGATGCTGTCACCACCATGCTTTACCGTAGGGATGGTGCCAGGTTTCCTCCAGACATGACGCTTGGCATTCAGGCCAAAAAGTTAAATCTTGGTTTCATCAGATCAGAGACTCTTGTTTCTCATAGTCAGTCTTTAGGTGCCTTTTGGCAAACTCCAAGCGGGCTGTCATGTTCCTTTTACGGAGGAGTGGCTTCCGTCTGGCCACTCTACCATAAAGGCCTGATTGGTGGAGTGCTGCAGAGATGGTTGTCCTTCTGGAAGATTCTCCCATCTCCACAGAGGAACTCTGGAGCTCTGTCAGTGATCATCGGGTTCTTGGTCACTTCCCTGACCAAGGCCCTTCTCCCCCAAATGCTCAGTTTGGCCGGGCGGCCAGCTCTAGGAGGAGTCTTGGTGGTTCCAAATTTCTTCCATTTAAGAATGATTGAGGCCAGTGTGTTCTTTGGGACCTTCAGTGCTGCAGAAATGTTTTGGTACCCTTCCCCAGATATGTGCCTCGACAAAATCCTGTCTCGGAGCTCTACGGACAATTCCTTTGACCTCATGGCTTGGTTTTTGCTCTGACATGCACTGTCAACTGTGGGACCTTATATAGACACGTGTGTGCCTTTCCAAATCATGTCCAATCAATATAATTTACGACAGGTGGACTCCAATCGAGTTGTAGAAACATCTCAAGGATGATCCATGGAAACAGGATGCACCTGAGCTCAATTTCGAGTCTCATAGCAAAGGGTCTGAATACTTATGTAAATAAGGTATGTTATATTTTTTGATAAATTTGCAAACATTTCTAAAAACGTATCACTTGGTCATTATGAGGTGGTATTGTTTGTAGATTGATGAGGAACAATTTTTATTTGATCAATTTTAGAATAAGTTTGTAACGTAACAAAATGTGGAAAAAAGTCAAGGGGTCTGAATACTTTCTGAATGCACCGTACAGTACTACCAAAAAAGAACAGCCTTATCTGTGCGCAGTTTTACAGTCACATTTTAGATAGACTGCTGCTCTGAGAGAAGAAAGCATGTACTGTCTTGATAGATCTTAATTCTGGTACACGTTCTCTTTCAAACAGACATGCACACACTTCAAAGCAAAACCTTGGTATTGTCTTCAGAAGAAGCTCTCTCCTCTGAGAGTGGACTCGGCAGCAGCTTGGAGCAGCAGCTGCAGTGAATGTAGTGACATGTTGAACAGGTGCAGTTTACAGCCCTATGCAGGTCAAATGTGATTACATCTAATCATCCCTCCCTCTCTTTTCAAGGGAAACTGGTGTCGCAACTGCTCAGAGAGAGAGAGAGAGAGAGCGAGGACAAATTAATTCTTATAGGTACAGTATATTGTGAGCCTGGTAAAACATAATATCAGAATGAGAAAAAAAGCCACTGACTTGACACTGTCCCTGTACAAATCATTGTTTGGGTCAGCTAATTGGCTTGACACACTGATGGCTGACCTCCAGCTGGCTTACGGACACATATAACTGGTTCGTGCCATGATGGCAGAGTTAAGTTAGTTGTCATAAACCACCGACATCAGCTATCATGACTGATCATCATGCATATCCAGAGGGTCACAGTTATGTATGTTAAAAATACACACATTTATCAGTTATAAATACAGTATTGTGAACATGCATGGTAATACATCATATAAATTACAGCATAGTGGTAATACATAATATCAGAATAACAAAAAAAAGCAACACTGAACCATGCATGAGAACACCAGCTGTTCCAGACAACTGTGTGATCTCGCTCTCCGTAGCCGATGTGAGTAAGACCTTTAAACAGGTTAACATTTACAAGGTTGCGGGGCCAGACAGATTACAAGGACGCATACGCATACGCTGACCAGCTGGCCAGTGTCTTCACTGATCATTTTCAACCTCAAGTCTGTAATACCTAAGTTTCAAGCAGACCACCATAGTCCCTGTGCCCAAGAACACCAAGGTAACCTGTCTAAATTATTATCGACCCGTAGCACTCCCATCTGAAGCCATGAAATCTTCCAGCCATCTCTGCAGCACTCCACCAATCAGCCCTTTATGGTAGAGTGGCCTGACGGAAGCCTCCTCAGTAAAAGCCTCCCAGGCCTCCCGAGTGGCGCACCGGTCTAAGTCACTGCATCGCAGTGGTAGAGACATCACTACAGACCCTGGTTCGTTCCCAGGCTGTGTCACAACCGCCTGTGAGTCCCATAGGGCAGCGCACAATTGGCCCAGTGTGGTCCGGGTTAGGGGAAGGTTTGGCCGAGGGGGTAGGCAGTCATTGTAAATAAGAATTTGTTCTTAAATGACTTACCTAGTAAAAAAAATGTTAAATATTGTTAAATCCTTTGAATGTGTCTGTCTGCATATTTCAAGATATGGCATTTGGGGGTTTAGTGAGATACCCGATGGGTTCGGCGATTCTCATCTTGAAAAACACATACTAAAAACTTGGAAATGAATCAATCCACCATCATTAACACAATGGGAACTATCTATGATTTATTATTTCAATATTGAAAGTGCCTGGGCTACAGAGAAACAAAATGGTGCAGTTTCAGGCCATGTGGCAAACAAGGCAGACACTAGGGATGGGTGTGTGAGCATGCGGGTCTGGGCAGGGGAAATGTAGTAGTTGTTTGTGTTTGTCTATAAATTGTTGTGTGTGTATTTGGTGTGGGGGAAAAAATGGAGGGAAATTATGTGTTAGTGCTGAGCTAAGACAAAAATGTGCCCCTGGAGAATAGATTGGCAAACCGTGTTCTAATGGGATGTGTACAGTAAACACAGGTTAAACTGGGTGACGGTGGTATCGTGCAGGGATGGATACAACGCCTGCGTCCCTGTCGTCTCTCCTTTCTCCCCAAGAGTGCACTTGAACACTCCCCTTCATAATCTCTGAACAGAAATCACTGGTTTATGGAAACTTCCTAGCCCCATGCCAACCCCAATCTAATGCTTTTACATTTGTGGGGTGTAGTGAACGAGTGCTCACTTCAGGAGAAAGGAGATGTTATTGGGATGCAAACAGGTGTAGAAGAGTGCAGAGAGTGACTGGGATCTTTATCACCACCTGGGGGCAGTATTAGCTTGTCCTTCATACATGTCCTTTACGGTTACTGGGTGAATGAATTGGTGTTCTGGGGGCACACGGTCCTAAGTTTCCATGGGTGGCAACCCAGTGCAGCCCAATCCAGCTCTGCAAAGCACAGCCAAGCCTGCCCTGGATCAGTCCATCTCAGTCCAGTCTGACGCTGTCACTTTAAGAAGACGAGGTACAATGCCATCGACAGACAGGTTATAGCCACAGCATGGTGGAGTCTGGTCCCAATCACTGCAGCTGAGAGGCAGAAAGACAGAGAGAGAGAGAAAGAGAGAGAAGAAGATAGAGGGGGAGAGAGGAAGAGTGAGATTGAGGAGAGGGATACAGAGTGGAGAGATGGACAGAGAGAAACAGGAAGATGGAGAGAGAACAAGGGAGAAAAAAAGACAGACAGTCTCTGCTTCAGACTATGGTGAAGCTGTAGTAGTGAACCTCTCTGCTTCAGACTATGGTGAAGCTGTAGTAGTGGACCTCTCTGCTTCACTGTGGTGAAGCTGTAGTAGTGAACCTCTCTGCTTCAGACTATGGTGAAGCTGTAGTAGTGAACCTCTCTGCTTCAGACTATGGTGAAGCTGTAGTAGTGAACCTCTCTGCTTCAGACTATGGTGAAGCTGTAGTAGTGAACCTCTCTGCTTCAGACTATGGTGAAGCTGTAGTAGTGAACCTCTCTGCTTCAGACTATGGTGAAGCTGTAGTAGTGAACCTCTCTGCTTCAGACTATGGTGAAGCTGTAGTAGTGAACCTCTCTGCTTCAGACTATGGTGAAGCTGTAGTAGTGAACATCTCTGCTTCACTGTGGTGAAGCTGTAGTAGAGAACCTCTCTGCTTCAGACTATGGTGAAGCTGTAGTAGTGAACCTCTCTGCTTCAGACTATGGTGAAGCTGTAGTAGTGAACATCTCTGCTTCACTGTGGTGAAGCTGTAGTAGAGAACCTCTCTGCTTCACTGTGGTGAAGCTGTAGTAGTGAACCTCTCTGCTTCAGACTATGGTGAAGCTGTAGTAGTGAACCTCTCTACTTCAGACTATGGTGAAGCTGTAGTAGTGGACCTCTCTGCTTCACTGTGGTGAAGCTGTAGTAGTGAACCTCTCTGCTTCAGACTATGGTGAAGCTGTAGTAGTGAACCTCTCTGCTTCAGACTATGGTGAAGCTGTAGTAGTGAACCTCTCTGCTTCAGACTATGGTGAAGCTGTAGTAGTGAACCTCTCTGCTTCAGACTATGGTGAAGCTGTAGTAGTGAACCTCTCTGCTTCAGACTATGGTGAAGCTGTAGTAGTGAACCTCTCTGCTTCAGACTATGGTGAAGCTGTAGTAGTGAACCTCTCTGCTTCAGACTATGGTGAAGCTGTAGTAGTGAACATCTCTGCTTCACTGTGGTGAAGCTGTAGTAGAGAACCTCTCTGCTTCAGACTATGGTGAAGCTGTAGTAGTGAACCTCTCTGCTTCAGACTATGGTGAAGCTGTAGTAGTGAACATCTCTGCTTCACTGTGGTGAAGCTGTAGTAGAGAACCTCTCTGCTTCACTGTGGTGAAGCTGTAGTAGTGAACCTCTCTGCTTCAGACTATGGTGAAGCTGTAGTAGTGAACCTCTCTGCTTCAGACTATGGTGAAGCTGTAGTAGTGGACCTCTCTGCTTCACTGTGGTGAAGCTGTAGCATAGCTCTTTGATTGTAGTCAGAAACACATAACCAGTATTTATATTCCATTGTTCTATTACATAGATGAACCATTGACAGATTGATTGATTGATGTCTTACCTTTATAGAACACCCCCCACACTCCCTTCTTCTCAGAAAGTAGCCAACTGTTTAAGCGAGGCACCTTCTTGAGGTACGCACACGTACAGATGTACAGAAGCCCAAACACCACAATCCCATCGAACGAGTACACTGACGGGTGGAGAAGAGAAGATAATAATAATTTGGTTTGAAGATGACATCTGTAGACATGGCTGGTTATTCAATATTCAAAAGATTAACTAGCATTACTTAGGATAGTTGAATATTTCAATGACAACAATAGTTTGACAGATTGCATCTTGATGTAGCTAGCACACAATAACGTTGAGGTCTACAGCAATGGTAAAAAAAAAAAAAAACATTGCCAATTAAACCTGTTCGACAGGTAGGCTACACTTGATACCTGTGTGGAACCACAGCTAGATACCATTACAAACAATTGTCACTTATGTTAATATAATGTACAAAAGCAGTGTTGCATAGATGGCTGTAGGAGCCAGTAAACTGGCCACCAAACATCACATAGATAGGTAGGTAGATAGCAAACTAGCCAGATACAACTAGCCCTGGATCAAATCTCTCAGTTCCATTACACAAGCGTCATTGGACAAACGAGTCTTCTGTAAAGGGTTTTGGTAAGAGCCTAAATGTTCAGTCTGAACATTAACACGCATCGCTTGCGGTAAGGTTTGGGAGCATATGGATCGTATCTATAATATGGGCGAGAAATAATTTTCAAAAAACTAAATATTGACACACAGCTTGATAGGAGTAGGGTTCCCATATGTCCATGTTACAGCGCTTGTTTACGGAGAAGACGTGAGTGGACTATTGTACCTGTGCTAATTCGTTATCTGCTTCTCCGGACACCTTTGTGTCAACGGAAGACAGACACCATAAATGTGTTGGAAATGTAAAATAGTGTTGACTGCAACTGTTAAAACAGTGTACAGTAACCACTTAATTTGTTTTTTGTTGTTGTTGATGATGTATTAACGTAGAGGGTTGTTTCTAGAATCGATTCCCGTTTAGATGGGAGTATTCGGCTGTTTAGGCTTCCAGAGCCAATTCGCCATTTAAACAGAACATGTAAGGAGGTCCCATTAGGCTCCTTCACTCCAATACTGGCCTATAGCTAACGTTAGATAGCCACCAACTGGACGTATCCTTGCCCAGAACTAGTTTTTGGTTCCAAATTGACCATGCACTTTTTATGTTCATAAATTCGTTATCTAATTGATGTTGGCTGGCGACGGTCTGCAGCCACGTCACCAGAAATCTATGCTAGTTACAAAAGTAGCAGAAATTAAATCAGAGCTAACTAACGTCCGTCCAGCCAGACAGCCAATGTCTACTTCTTTCCTTTCAAAACAGTGCATCTCCTGCAAGATTACCTATAAAATGACACACGTCTCATCAAACTGACCATTTGTCATGTTTGCAGTTTGCTGTTATCCAAGACTGTGTCGAATTCTCAGGTATTTTCAATCATCCATGTTGTTAAATGTTGTCCTCCCTTCCCTGTGACAGGCAGCAACCAGGATGACCAATCAAGCGACGTATCCGGATTCATCAGGACAGAGCAATGGAACTCGGATATTGTTAGGAACAGAGGCCAACTGTGTGTGTGTAATGTTTTTTATTAAGTATTTCAAAATTTGAATTTGTAATCGATGGTCTCCTCCACATTAAAGGGACAATTCACTCCAAAATCAAAGTTTGTCAAATGGTTTCAGACCTCAAAGGTCGTCTTATGTCCCAGCCAGTTGTGTATCAAATATAAACGAAACCTGCAACAATTTCAATGATTTTACTGAGTTCAATATAAGGAAATCAGTCAATTGAAATAAATTCATTAGATGCTAATGGGTTTCACATGACAGGGTAGGGCTAGGGGAGCCATGCCCAGCCAATCAGAATTCATTTTCCCCACAAAAGGGCTTTATTACAGAAATTATAGAGAGGTGAAGAAGCCGGATGTGGAGGTCCAGGGCTTGTGTGTGTAACAGTATAACTTTAGACCGTACCCTCGCTCATACCCGGGACCCTCTGCACACATCAACAACAGCCACCCACGAAGCATCGTTACCCATCGCTCCACAAAAGCCGCGGCCCTTGCAGAGCAAGGGGAACCACTTTTTTTATTTTTTTATTTTTTTATTTTATTTTTTATTAATTTCAAATCAATACATAAAGCACATGAGGGAACACAAGCATACATAGATTACAAACAATAGACAATCGAGCTAGGGGGTACAATATCACATTACAATTACACAAGGACCTTAAGGGACATGCATATACTTACAATTCTAACAGCTTTTTTGTTAGTAGAGCATTTAACTGTCTTAAAATACAGTTCAATTTCTTTTTGTAGGGTACGAAAATGTGGTTTTCTGTTTGTAAATTTACATTTGTGTATATGAAATTTGGCCAAAAGAATAATGAAATTAATTACATAAAAATGATTCCGCTTATTTCTATTGTATGTAAAGAATCCAAACAGTACATCTCTCCACAATAGTGTAAAATCTTCATAAATAGCAAGGGGAACCACTACTTCAAGGTCTCAGAGCAAGTGACGTCACCGATTGAAACGGTGCACCACCGCTAGCCTGCACCACCGCTAACTAGCTAGCTATTTCACATCCGTTACACGTGGTAACACCTGGTCTGTGGTTGTGAGGCCGGTTGGACGTACTGCCAAATTCTCTAAAATGACATTGGAGGTGGCTTAAGTTAGAGATTTGAACGTTCAATTCGCTGGCAAGAGCTCTGTTGGACATTCCTGCAGTCAGCATGCCAATTGCACGCTCCCTCAAAAACTGTGGCATAATGTTGGGTTTTTCAGGGGCTTTTATTGTCCTCAGCACAAAGTCCATCTGTGTAATGATCATGCTGTTTAATCAGCTTCTTGATATGACACACCTGTCAGGTGTATCGATTTCCTTTTTGGATGTTTATTATCCACCTGTACACTAGGTGGCTGAATGCACATATAATTGTTGTGAACGCCATTATACCAAATAATAAGAAGGTGGATGATTGTCTTGGCAAAGGAGAAACGCTCACTAACAGGGATGTAAACACAATTGGAGAGAAACCAGCTTTTTGTGCATATGGAACATTTCTGGGATCTTTTATTTCAGCTCGTGAAACATGGGACCAACACTTTACAGGTTGCATTTATATTTTTGTTCAGTATATATAGCAAAAGAAATAGGGTGTAATGAGTGTCTTTGATATAAACGTATAGGATACATAGGCTAATCAGTACTTGTTACCGAATTAAATGAACAGTTAATACCTACTCTTACTGCAAGTAAAAATGAATGCAGAATGCTTGTCCCAGGGCAATTCAAAATATAGGAGGACCATCACGATAGTAAGGAATCATACACTTTGAAGGGCTTGGTCATCGTAAGATTTGTGCTTTAATATATATATTGTGGCAACGCGCAAATATATATCACTCTATTTCACAGGGCTATTTAATTAATGTCAACATATTACGTAGCCTGCAGTAAAAAGAGATTAGGAATCCCCACAGCGGGATTTCCCCAGCTACTAAACTCAAATCGCGCGAGAAGTGAGAATCGGGACGGGAGCGCGCTTCGTCTTTGACGGAGCGAGAATTATGTTCAGTTTAGGTCCTCTTCAACACAAGAAACAGATTGGAATCTGCATAGAGGGAAATCTACTGTAGCTCGCTGACTGAACGTGTTGTTTTAGGAGTCTGCTGTCCTCAAAGAGACGTCCTCATATATAGTGCACGGGATAACGTTTGCACCGTTGCACTGCCCGGAATGCGCGAGATCCAATTTATGTATTGGTTGGGTCAACAATAGTTCTCGTTGTATTGAGTTTTTAGTTTTCAGAAAGGCTCTACTGCCACGCGAAGGAGGAAACCGAAGTTACGACTGGCTTGTTTGTCTCGTAGTCTCTGAATTCTGCAGGAATGTCTCACAAGGAGAGACCCACTTTCTACCGACAGGAGCTGAACAAAACGATATGGGAGGTCCCGGAGCGGTATCAATCCCTGTCCCCGGTCGGCTCTGGAGCCTATGGATCAGTCTGGTAAATACCGTGCATTATAACAATATCTCAGAGGACTATAGAGTTGACTGTTGCATAACAAATATCAGAGTTGGCTGAGGTTTAACCTAACGCCCAACCCCATAGTTATAGGGCCTGGGGAAATTCAAAGCTTGCTCAATCTACTGTGATGATCTACCAATAAACGATAGCATCAGTGTAGCAATATGCAAATGCATCAAATCACAAATCGTGCAGGGAATCTACAAAGTTTCAGCCAGTGTAACAATTTATTAGACTAATGTTACTCAAACCAGATTGTTGTCCTACTGCACGCTTCGGGGTGCTTCGGGTTTGTCTCGGATTATCTTTGTTTTTGTGCTGATCAAAACATTTTTGTTTGACGGATGTTTTTCATGGCGCACAACATCCTGTAAACAAACATAGATTGTCATTTGCGAGAAGTTAGCTGCCAGAAGAAAGGCTATTCACTATTGACTCTCAAGTAAACATTAAAGGCACAATCGAAATAGTTTTCGAGGAATTTGTTAAATGGTGCAGATTGTTATTGTTAACACAGCCTACTTATCGGTGAGAACGCAGTGTGCCAATGAGTGCACGCACGTATCGCATGTCGTTGCCAGCAGCACATAAACAACAAAGCTAATGCATCATCTGTCAAGATTGTAGAATCAGAATGTGTAGCCTATATGGTTCTGGCGTCTATCTCCAAAATGTTGGATAACAATAAGTGTGTTTTCAACTGTGACGTCTGTATCTTGCTGGTTCGAATCCCCGAGCCGACTTAATGAAAAATCTGCCGATGTGCGTGCTCTTTGAGCATGGCACTTAACCCTAATTGTTCCTGTAAATTGTTCCATATAAGAGCGTCTGCTAAATGACTAGGGTCATAAAAATGATTAGTGTTCTAAATGGAACAACATTTTCTGCATGGTTTTTACAAGCTATACATAGGCTATTAGATTTGTCCCACATAATGTTTCTTGATCTTGGCTAATTCATTGTGCTTTGCGCCTGTATGTAAGCTTAAAGTGACCGAAACTGAACTTAAGCTTCTAGTTACATCACCCCTGTGCCCAATAGCCCTTTGCCTCCTTTAACATCCATGCATGTTCGTTCTAGTACTCCACTCCAAGCCAGCAGTGTGTGTGACTGACAGTAAGTCACATGGTATTCGGGCAGAGGCTTACATTTGTATACAATCAAGTCACCCTGTTATGCGTGGGAATACTTAAAAAGATTTCCTAAATGAAAATGACTTAGCTGATTTCCTGGTGTTTTTAGTCGTTGATGTCCAATAGTAATACAAAATTTAAGAAACATTTGGCTCAGACTTTGGGGGGGATTCTAGAATGATGTCATAATTACCCATTGTGTCTACAGGGATGAGTCATAGCCTCAAGCTTAGGTAGCCTACACTCCTCAGCACTGATTTAGTTTAGTCATCCTATTCAATGTCCCTTTGACAAGAAGACCTCATTATTATGTACTATTATTACTTAATCCTCGTGCCCTTGGAGAATAGTTATTTTCTCTTCTGGACAGGATAAGTGTGTGTGTGTGTCACTACTGGGTTGTTTTGTACAGTAGCAGCTGCAGATGTCTCATTTTGCTTTCAGTTGGAGAATGATGCTTTGACCGTCTGTCACTGGGTGGTCATTCTATAAAGGACTATGTTAAGGGTGATTTATCATCAGAAAGTGAGAAGCAACTGAACTGATTAGCAAATATATTATGATGTTTAGGGATAGTGGTAAGGGTAGCTGCAAGGCTTAATTTAATGTTAGTTTAGCTAACCTCAGAATGTCTCTCTCAGTATGATAACCACATATTGATGACCTGCTGCATCTCTGCTCTCCTGGACACAGCATATGTATACTGATTTAATGCAGTGGTGAGAGAGGCAGTAGTAAACAGTATAATGGGAGAGTAGTGAGGTATTAATAGACTAACTCTACCTCCTCCCAGTTGTCTTGGCTGTTCAAATCACTAAGAACTTAAAAGGATCCACGCGCACAGAAGGTGTGACCGTGCTTCTTCCCCCTCAGGATGTTGAAAAGGTTTGGCTTGGGCCCTCAAATCATCAAAAGGTTATCCAGCTACACCACTGAGAGCATCTTGACTGGCTGCATCACCCCTTGGTATGGCAATAACACCGCCCTCGATCGCATGGCACTACAGAGGGGAGTGAGGACAGCCCAGTATGTCACTGGGGACGAGCTCCCTGCCTCATCCAGGACCTCTATATCAGGCGGTGTGAAAGGAAGGCCTGGGGAAAATCGTTAGACTCCAGCCACCCAAGCCATAGACTGTTCTCTCTGCTTCCGCACGGCAAGCGGTACCGGTGACACCAACAGGCTCCTGAACAACTTCTATCCCCAAGCCATAAGGCTACTAAATAGCTAACAAATGGCTACAGAGACTTAGTTGACAGTGGTATTTTATTAGTCTCTGTGCACACTCACACGGCCCTACACACCTCACACGGCCCTACACACCTCACACGGCCCTACACACCTCACACGGCCCTACACACCTCACACGGCCCTACACACCTCACACGGCCCTACACACCTCACACGGCCCTACACACCTCACACGGCCCTACACACTCACACGGCCCTACACACTCTCACTCATACACACTCTCACTCATACACACTCTCACTCATACACACTCTCACGGCCCTACACACCTCACACGGCCCTACACACCTCACACGGCCCTACACACCTCACACGGCCCTACACACCTCACACGGCCCTACACACCTCACACACTCACTCATACACACCTCACACGGCCCTACACACCTCACACGGCCCTACACACCTCACACGGCCCTACACACCTCACACGGCCCTACACACCTCACACACACTCTCACTCACACACACTCTCACTCATACACACTCACACGGCCTTACACACTCACACGGCCCTACACACACACAAACACTCACTCCATCATTTGCTCACACACATAATATGCACCAACATGTATACTGACTCTATACACACACACACCCACACCCACTCGCATACAATCATCATGGTGTTCTGTTTATCATATCCTGATTCCGAGTCACCTTTCCTCTATACATATTAACCAGTATCCCTGCACATTGTAAATACACTACTGGAACTGACCCTGTATAAAGTATGCTTACATACTTTGTGTTTTTCTTATTTCTAAATCTTGTGTGTTTTATTCTACCTTGTTATATTTAGTAATACGGCAAGCGGTACCAGAGCGCCAAGTCTAGGACCAAACGGCTCCTTAACAGCTTCTACCCCCAAGCTATAATACTGCTGCTACCACAAGGCTCTGCTACCACAAGGCTCTGCTACCACAAGGCAAGCGGTACCAGAGCGCCAAGTCCAGGACCAAAAGGCTCCTTAACAGTTTCTACCCCCAAGCTATAATACTGCTTCTACCACAAGGCTCTGCTACCACAAGGCTCTGCTACCACAAGGCAAGCGGTACCAGAGTGCCAAGTCTAGGTCCAAAAGGCTCCTTAACAGCTTCTTCTTTCATTTGACCCCTTTTTCTCTCCAGTTTCGTGGTATCCAATTGGTAGTTACAGTCTCGTCTCATCGCTGCAACTCCTGTATGGACTCGGGAGAGGTCGAAGGTCGAAACACAATGCTCACTTAACCAGCCGCACCAATGTGTCAGAGGAAACACCGTACACCTGGCGACCGTGTCAGCGTGCACTGTGCCCGGCCCACCACAGGAGTCGCTAGTGTCCGATGGGCCAAGGACTCCCTGCCGGCCTAACCCTCCAGTAACCCGCACGGCGCTGGGCCAATTGTGCACCACCCCATGGCTCTTCCGGCTGCGACAGAGCCTGGACTCAAATCCAGAATCTCTAGTGGCACAGCTTGCAGTGCCTCGCAGCTTCTACCCCCAAGCCAGAAGACTGCTGAACAATTAATCAAATGGCCACTCAGACTATTTACATAGACCCCCCCCCCCCCCAACACACACACACTTATTTTTACACTGCTGCTACTCCCTGTTTATTATCACTTTACCCCTTCCTACATGTACAAATTACCTCAACTAACCTGTACCCCCGCACATTGACTCCGTACCCATACCCCCTGTATATAGCCTGACTAACCAGTACCCCCGCACATTGACTCCGTACCCATACCCCCTGTATATAGCCTGACTAACCAGTACCCCCGCACATTGACTCCGTACCCATACCCCCTGTATATAGTCTGACTAACCAGTACCCCCGCACATTGACTCCGTACCCATACCCCCTGTATATAGCCTGACTAACCAGTACCCCCGCACATTGACTCCGTACCCATACCCCTTGTATATAGCCTGACTAACCAGTACCCCCGCACATTGACTCCGTACCCATACCCCCTGTATATAGCCTGACTAACCTGTACCCCCGCACATTGACTCCGTACCCATACCCCCTGTATATAGCCTGACTAACCTGTACCCCTGCACATTGACTCCGTACCCATACCCCCTGTATATAGCCTGACTAACCTGTACCCCCGCACATTGACTCCGTACCCATACCCCCTGTATATAGCCTGACTAACCTGTACCCCCGCACATTGACTCCGTACCCATACCCCCTGTATATAGCCTGACTAACCTGTACCCCCGCACATTGACTCCGTACCCATACCCCCTGTATATAGCCTGACTAACCAGTACCCCCGCACATTGACTCCGTACCCATACCCCCTGTATATAGCCTGACTAACCAGTACCCCCGCACATTGACTCCGTACCCATACCCCCTGTATATAGCCTGACTAACCAGTACCCCCGCACATTGACTCCGTACCCATACCCCCTGTATATAGCCTGACTAACCAGTACCCCCGCACATTGACTCCGTACCCATACCCCCTGTATATAGCCTGACTAACCAGTACCCCCGCACATTGACTCCGTACCCATACCCCCTGTATATAGCCTGACTAACCAGTACCCCCGCACATTGACTCCGTACCCATACCCCCTGTATATAGCCTGACTAACCAGTACCCCCGCACATTGACTCCGTACCCATACCCCCTGTATATAGCCTGACTAACCAGTACCCCCGCACATTGACTCCGTACCCATACCCCCTGTATATAGCCTGACTAACCAGTACCCCCGCACATTGACTCCGTACCCATACCCCCTGTATATAGCCTGACTAACCAGTACCCCCGCACATTGACTCCGTACCCATACCCCTTGTATATAGCCTGACTAACCAGTACCCCCGCACATTGACTCCGTACCCATACCCCCTGTATATAGCCTGACTAACCAGTACCCCCGCACATTGACTCCGTACCCATACCCCCTGTATATAGCCTGACTAACCAGTACCCCTGCACATTGACTCCGTACCCATACCCCCTGTATATAGCCTGACTAACCAGTACCCCCGCACATTGACTCCGTACCCATACCCCCTGTATATAGCCTGACTAACCTGTACCCCTGCACATTGACTCCGTACCCATACCCCCTGTATATAGCCTGACTAACCAGTACCCCTGCACATTGACTCCGTACCCATACCCCCTGTATATAGCCTGACTAACCAGTACCCCCGCACATTGACTCCGTACCCATACCCCCTGTATATAGCCTGACTAACCAGTACCCCTGCACATTGACTCCGTACCCATACCCCCTGTATATAGCCTGACTAACCAGTACCCCCGCACATTGACTCCGTACCCATACCCCCTGTATATAGCCTGACTAACCAGTACCCCTGCACATTGACTCCGTACCCATACCCCCTGTATATAGCCTGACTAACCAGTACCCCTGCACATTGACTCCGTACCCATACCCCCTGTATATAGCCTGACTAACCAGTACCCCCGCACATTGACTCCGTACCCATACCCCCTGTATATAGCCTGACTAACCAGTACCCCCGCACATTGACTCCGTACCCATACCCCCTGTATATAGCCTGACTAACCAGTACCCCCGCACATTGACTCCGTACCCATACCCCCTGTATATAGCCTGACTAACCTGTACCCCCGCACATTGACTCCGTACCCATACCCCCTGTATATAGCCTGACTAACCAGTACCCCCGCACATTGACTCCGTACCCATACCCCCTGTATATAGCCTGACTAACCAGTACCCCCGCACATTGACTCCGTACCCATACCCCCTGTATATAGCCTGACTAACCAGTACCCCCGCACATTGACTCCGTACCCATACCCCCTGTATATAGCCTGACTAACCAGTACCCCCGCACATTGACTCCGTACCCATACCCCCTGTATATAGCCTGACTAACCTGTACCCCCGCACATTGACTCCGTACCCATACCCCCTGTATATAGCCTGACTAACCAGTACCCCCGCACATTGACTCCGTACCCATACCCCCTGTATATAGCCTGACTAACCAGTACCCCCGCACATTGACTCCGTACCCATACCCCCTGTATATAGCCTGACTAACCAGTACCCCCGCACATTGACTCCGTACCCATACCCCCTGTATATAGCCTCCTTATTCTTATTTTATTGTGTTACTTTTTGTTATTTTTTTACTTAAGAAAATATTTACCAAATTAACTAAATTCTTTCTTGAACTACATTGTTGGTTCAGGTCTTGTCAGTAAGCCTTTCACAAATACCTGTTGTGTTTGACGCATGTGACAAAGTTTGATTTGATTATTGCATTGTTGGGTTTGAGTTTGCAAGAAAGGCATTTTTCACTGTATGTGTGCATGTAACATTAAACTTCTTCCATGGGTCAGTTCCTGTTGTCCTGTCTCCAGTCAGTTAGTTGTCAATCAGTCGTTCGCCCAGTCAGTTGCTCGCCCTGCCAGACTGTTGGTCAGTCCAGTCAGTCGCTCGCCCTGCCAGACTGTTGGTCAGTCCAGTCAGTCGCTCGCCCTGCCAGGCTGTTGGTCAGTCGCTCGCCCTGCCAGACTGTTGGTCAGTCGCTCGCCCTGCCAGACTGTTGGTCAGTCGCTCGCCCTGCCAGACTGTTGGTCAGTCGCTCGCCCTGCCAGACTGTTGGTCAGTCGCTCGCCCTGCCAGACTGTTGGTCAGTCGCTCGCCCTGCCAGACTGTTGGTCAGTCGCTCGCCCTGCCAGACTGTTGGTCAGTCGCTCGCCCTGCCAGACTGTTGGTCAGTCGCTCGCCCTGCCAGACTGTTGGTCAGTCGCTCGCCCTGCCAGACTGTTGGTCAGTCGCTCGCCCTGCCAGACTGTTGGTCAGTCGCTCGCCCTGCCAGACTGTTGGTCAGTCGCTCGCCCTGCCAGACTGTTGGTCAGTCGCTTGCTCGCCCTGCCAGACTGTTGGTCAGTCGCTTGCTCGCCCTGCCAGACTGTTGGTCAGTCGCTTGCTCGCCCTGCCAGACTGTTGGTCAGTCGCTCGCTCGCCCTGCCAGACTGTTGGTCAGTCGCTCGCTCGCCCTGCCAGACTGTTGGTCAGTCGCTCGCTCGCCCTGCCAGACTGTTGGTCAGTCGCTCGCTCGCCCTGCCAGACTGTTGGTCAGTCCCTCGCTCGCCCTGCCAGACTGTTGGTCAGTCCGGTCAGTCGCTCGCCCTGCCAGACTGTTGGTCAGTCCGGTCAGTCGCTCGCCCTGCCAGACTGTTGGTCAGTCTGGTCAGTTGGTCGCCCTGCCAGACTGTTGGTCAGTCCAGTCGGTTGGTCGCCCTGCCAGACTGTTGGTCAGTCGCTCGCCCTGCCAGACTGTTGGTCAGTCGGTTGGTCGCCCTGCCAAACTGTTGGTCAGTCACTCTGTGGCTGTGTTCCAGGGTTTCTTTTTTGCCGTCCTGCTACTCAGATGATCAGCTCTCACGTCTCCTGGAGTGATCTAACATACCAGGAATCACTTTAACACATTGTAGTGATCTTATCATATGCGCAGCACGACTGCACAACACAACGTGGCATGCCAGCCTTTCAGCCAGTCAACCATCTCGTCAGTCATAGTTAATGTATGTACAGTAGGGCAAAAAAGTATTTAGTCAGCCACCAATTGTGCAAGTTCTCCCACTTAAAAAGATGAGGCCTGTAATTTTCATCATAGGTACACTAACTATGACAGACAAAATGAAAAAAAAAAAATCCAGCTACAAAACCAAGCTTCCCAAACACATGCATTCATTATGGAAACGAAACAGTGGAGACGAGACAACCCATGATAGGCCTGCTTTCTTGAACATGACCACGTGGGCGTGCAGTTGTGGTAGCAAGTTTACTCTCAGAAAAAAAAAAGCAGCTCCTATACATGTCAGACTTCTTCGTAGGAACTTGCTTCCTTGGTATTTGAAGGGGAAACACAACAGTGTCTGTATTTGGCAACATGGTGTGTGTATATATAGAGAGGTAATTTATAGGAAAGTGTTTGTCAGGAGATATGCCATAGCTGTCACTGCCCCAATATATCACTGATACAAATCAGATGTGTGTGTGTGTGTGAGTGAGAGACTCGGATGGGCAGGGCAGGTTTAACACCCACTCAACCTCTGCTCTCTGTACTCTCTGTTCAGTCTCAGGGTGTGGACATGCTGAGGAATTACTGTAGCAGGGAGCACAGCCAAGCCCCGTGTGTGTGTTACAGCCAAGCCCCGTGTGTGTGTTACAGCCAAGCCCCGTGTGTGTGTTACAGCCAAGCCCCGTGTGTGTGTGTTACAGCCAAGCCCCGTGTGTGTGTGTGTTACAGCCAAGCCCCGTGTGTGTGTGTTACAGCCAAGCCCCGTGTGTGTGTTACAGCCAAGCCCCGTGTGTGTGTTACAGCCAAGCCCCGTGTAGGCCAGGCCTCGTTACAGCCAAGCCCCGTGTGTGTGTTACAGCCAAGCCTGGTTACTGTTGTACATATGGACAGATGTCATGAAGAAGCGGAGTCACTATCGGTCACATCCACCTCTTAGCAGACAGTAACATAACATAGGGGCAAATCCTAAGGCATCACTGTCAATGGGAGACTAGGTGAGTGAAAAATGTGACTTAGGTGCAAGTTAGGATTGGCCCCATTGAGACCAGTAAAGTAGGAGCTTCTAGAGACTCTGACTGCCAGATGGTCAGCTCTGGCTTCCCATGGATAGTGACATCACTGTATTTCCTGTTACAGTGGTGCTGTAATCTGTTAACAGTCAGCTGCTATAGGAACCGGATGGTCAGGAGCTGATGGGGTTGTTATGAGAAGGGTGCAGCAGCTGTATTAGCTGTTAACATATACTAAAACCATGTGTTGATAGACCATGTTGTATCTCATCTGTCAGTTGGAAGGGCAAAGGTTGCCCCAAGAATCTCCCCTACAGGCGGTCAGACATGTTCTTTGAAACATAAACATGATCAGCCATCTCAGATAATCTAACATGAGGTGCGTTTGGTGTTTCACTGCATGCAGGCCCTGGCTGAGTGGCACTGCCTTCTTTAGCCTGCCTAATGGCTGAGGAGACTGCAGGACACAGACAACAATGCTGAGAGTCTGACACACCCACACACACACACACACACACACACAGGACACCATCCATCTACAAAGCAGTAGGCAATCTGCAGAACTAACAGGCCGGTCTGGACGTACGATCCCATTACCCTATGATGAAACTAAGTGCAATAACGAGCCTCCATGAATATAGGCCATAAGCAGAACAGAATTAGGAAAGGGTCAATGACCAGCAACCAGCCAGAAGCATAATTCTCTCCTGGCCTACCGGAGTATGATTTCCTAAAATGTTGTTGCCTGGGTTTTGTTTGTTTGCTCTAGTGTGCGGTAGAAGTGTGTTTATGGTGTTTAAGGCACTCAATGTTACAACTACTGCCCTACTTACGACTTCCTGGAAAAAAACATTACACAGAATTCTGACCACGCCAGCTCCTGCTGCCATGGCAACCTAGTACGGAGACCCATTATTGTTTCCAAGATCAGTTCGGGAGGTGGGTTGGGGAAGAGACTGTGTAGGTGGTAGAAGGGGGAGAAATCAGGGGAGTTTTGAGAAACTGTGTACAGCACCTCTCCAGGTCCCATGTGTACAGCACCTCTCCAGGACCCATGTTTATTTAACCAGGTAGGCCAGTTCAGAACAAGTTCTCATTTACAACTGCGACCTGGACAAGATTAAATCAAAGCAGTGCGACACAAACAACACATAGTTACACATGGGATAAACAAATGTACAGTCAATAACACAATAGGAACATCTATATACAGTGTGTGCAAATGAGGTAAGATTAGGGAGGTAAGGCAATAAATAGGCCATAGTGGTGAAATAATTACAATTTAGCAATTAACAGTGGAGTGATAGATGTGCAGAAGATGAATGTTCAAATAGAGACTAGGGTGTAAAGGAGCAAAAAAATAAATTACAATATGAGGATGAGGTAGTTGGGTGGACTATTTACAGATGGGCTATGTACAGGTGCAATGATCGGTAAGTTGCTCTGACAGCTGGTGCTTAATATTAGTGAGGATGATATAAGACTCCAGCTTCTGTGATTTTTTTTTTGCTATTCGTTCCAGTCATTGGCAGCAGAGAACTGGAAGGAAAGGCGGACAAACAAGGAGTTGGCTTTGGGGACAACCAGTGAGATATACCTGCTGGAGCGCGTGCTATGGGTGGGTATTGCTATGGTGACCAGTGAGCTGAGATAAGGCGGGGCTTTACCTAGCAAAGACTTTTATAGATGACCTGGAGCCAGTGGGTTAGGCAACAAATATGAAGCGAGGGCCAGCCAACTAGAGCATACAAGTCGCAGTGGTGGGTAGTATATGGGGCTTTGGTGACAAAACGGATGGCACTGTGATAGACTACATCCAATTTGCTGAGTAGAGTGTTGGAGGCTAGGAGAGTTTACTGTCTAACCAGACACCTAGGTATTTGTAGTTGTCCACATATTCTAAATCAGAACCGTCCAGAGTAGTGATGCTGGACTGGCGGGTAGGTGCGGGCAGCGATCGGTTGAAGAGCATGCATTTAGTTTTACTTGCATTTAAGAGCAGTTGGAGGCAGCGGAAGGAGAGTTGTATGGCATTGAAGCTCGTCTGGAGGTTTGCTAACACAGTGTCCAAAGAGGGCCAGAAGTATACAGAATGGTGTCGTCTGCGTAGAGGTGGATCAGAGAATCACCAACAGCAAGAGTAACATCATTGATGTATACAGAGAAAAGAGTCGGCCTGAGAATTTAACCCTGTGGCACCCCCATAGAGACTGCCAGAGGTCCGGACAACATGCCCTACGATTGGTCACACTGAACTTTGTCTGAGAAGTAGTTGGTGAACCAGGCGAGGCAGTCATTTGAGAAACCAAGGCTATTGAGTCTGCCGATAAGAAAGCAGTGATTGACAGAGTCGAAAGCCTTGGCCAGGTCGACGAAGACGGCTGCACAGTATGTTTTTGTGCCGTTCAAGGGCAGTCAAGTCTGGAGTGAGCCAAGAGCAATATCTGTTCTTAGTTCTACATTTTTGAATGGGGCATGCTTATGTAAGATGGTGAGGAAAGCTCTTTTATATCTATCTATGAGGGTGACTGTGTTTACGGATTTAGGGTTGCACCTGGTAGGTTCCTTGATAATTTGTGTTAGATTGGGGGTATCTAGCTTAGACTGTAGGACGGCCGGGGTGTTAAGCATATCCCAGTTTAGGTCACCTAACAGTACAAACTCTGAAGATAAATGGGGGGGCAATTAATTCACATATGGTGTCTAGGGCACAGCTGGGAGCTGAGGGGGGGTCTATAACAAGCAGCAACAGTGAGAGACTTATTTCTGGAGAGATGGGTTTTTAAAAGTAGAAGTTCGAACTGTTTGGGCACAGACCTGGATAGCCTGCATAGTTCTGTCATGCTATCTCTGCAGTAGATTGCAACTTCACCCCCTTTGGCAGTTCTATCTTGGAGGAAAATGTTGTAGTTGGGGATGGACATTTTAGAATTGTTGGTGGCCTTCCTACGCCAGGATTCAAACACTGCTAGGACATCAGGGTTGGCAGAGTGTGCTAAAGCAGTGAGTAAAACAAACTTAGGGAGGAGGCTTCTGATGGTAACATGCATGAAACCAAGGCTTTTACGGTTACAGAAGTCAACAAATGATAGCGCCTGGGGAATAGGTGTAGTACTGTGGGCTACAGGGCCTGGGTTAACCTCTACATCACCAGAGGAACAGAGTAGGATAAGGGTATGGCTAAAGGCTATACGGACTGGTCGTCTAGTGCGTTGGGGACAGAGAATCAAAAGGAGCATATTTCTGGGCGTGACCTCTCCAGGTCCCATGTTTACAGCGCCTCTTCACACAATATTACATCATTGTTGAATTAAAAGTTGGGTTGAAAGTAGCATACACACACACGGAATAAAAGCAATGTTAGTGTTGAATTATTGATGTACAACATGTCATGAATGTGATAACAGGAATTTCATGTGATATCAGGAATGATATGAATGTTGTCATTACCATGTCGTAAGGTATCGTGTGTGTGTGTGCTCTTCAATACTGCAGCTCGTCGTATGACGTGAAGTCTGGGCAGAAGATGGCGGTGAAGAAGCTGTCCAGGCCGTTCCAGTCAATTATCCACGCTAAGAGGACCTACAGAGAACTAAGGCTCCTGAAACACATGAAACACGAGAATGTGAGTTAACCCCAACACACACAGACATATGAGTTAACCCCTCCATGACCTTTTACTGATTCATTACTGGGGTGAAGAAATTCTTGAAACTTTTCCAAAGTTCCCAGGTTTTTACGAATCCCATTTTGAGCCTTCCAAGAGTCCTCCAATCGAGATTTCGGTGGGAAAATCTGTCGTGTGCGTGTGCTTGCACGAGTGGACATGCCTTCACTCTTGAGCAAGCTGACCTGACCTCGAGTGAGAGGAGTTGTATCTGACTGTGGTACTGAATGTCTGTGTTCTATAAAAAGGCTATTGATCGCTGTCTCTTAAACTAAAGAGCAGATGGAGAAGTGTGTGTGTGCACCTGAGTGTCTGTGTGTGAAGGGGGTCAAGTGTAAGACGTCTTTGTAACAAGTTTGTTACATGATTCTCTAGCTTCTAACAGTGTAGCTTCTCTCAGAGCTGCTACATGATCCTCTAGCTTCTAACAGTGTAGCTTCTCTCAGAGCTGATACATGATCCTCTAGCTTCTAACAGTGTAGCTTCTCTCAGAGCTGATACATGATCCTCTAGCTTCTAACAGCGTAGCTTCGCTCAGAGCTGCTACATGATCCTCTAGCTTCTAACAGTGTAGCTTCTCTCAGAGCTGCTACATGATCCTCTAGCTTCTAACAGTGTAGCTTCTCTCAGAGCTGCTACATGATCCTCTAGCTTCTAACAGTGTAGTTTCTCTCAGAGCTGATACATGATCCTCTAGCTTCTAACAGTGTAGCTTCTCTCAGCTGTCAACAGATCCGTGTCACATCCATAGAACCACAATCGCTAGAACCGACAAAGCCCCCTCAGCCCTGTTAAAGCCGTGCTTCTGGTGTGAAGGGAAGTTTTCTGTAGATCAGGAGTAAACAACACCATTCTCTTCCTTCGGGGGTGTGTGGTTTCACTGAATGATTCAGGGGTGTTTACAACGGTAACACACTGGGTCAACCGCTGTGTGTTAGGGTGAAGTCGGAGTTTAACTAATAATCTGAATCTGACAATGTTGGTGGTGATTGTGCAGAAGGTCTACCCAAACTTCCAAACTTGTCTCTCTGTGAGTTGTGAGTAACTCAGCTGCAGGAAGGGAACAGGAGAATACAGTATGATCCACAGAGAGTGTGTGTGTTTGATAGTATGCTACAAAATAGTATGCTACACCTGACAGAAAGAGTGTGTGTTTAAATTTTTAAAAGTTTTAAAAAACCTCTCTCTGAGTTGAGGTAACTCTCTCTGCAGCAGGGTGAGGTAACTCTCTCTGCAGCAGGGTGAGGTAACTCTCTCTGCAGCAGGGTGAGGTAACTCTCTCTGCAGCAGGGTGAGGTAACTCTCTCTGCAGCAGGGTGAGGTAACTCTCTCTGCAGCAGGGTGAGGTAACTCTCTCTGCAGCAGGGTGAGGTAACAGTACAAAACACTGATCTACCTGACGCAGCTCTTGACCCGGTTATTCTTTGAGCTGATTTCCCCACTGTTGCCTGGTTACACGGTTGGTTATGCTTTTTTGGAAAGCCTGAGTCGGCCAATCACTGTTTGCTTTGGCTGGAGTCCACCAATCGCAGCGGTCATGGAGTCGTGTTGTTATGAAACCCACCCACCGCAGTCCCTTTCTCTAGAAGGGGGCACACTGGGTCTGGCACATGTCTCCTTTTCTCCCCCCCCCCCTCTCTAGTCACCCACACACTGCCTGCATGCTACCTCTGGTCACACTCTGCCTGCATGCTAGCTCTGGTCACACTCTGCCTGCATGCTCGCTCTGGTCACACACTCTCCCCATGTCTTTTTCTCTCTCCTCGGCCTCTCTCTCTAATTGCATTCTGGATGTTTTTCCTGTTCAGAGTTCATTCATCACTTTCCCTATGTGTTAACAGCCTCACACATAATTCAAACTCATTCAAAACCTAGTTACCCTAACCTGTACTCTTAACCCTAAATAAAAACCTAACCTTAACCCAGCTCCTAACCCTCACTCTAAAACTAACCATAGCTCGTAACTTTTGGTCCCCACAAGAATAGTTAAACACGTCCACACACACAGCAAACATTTGCTTCACATCTCCAACTCAATCATCAAGTTTGCTGTCAACACAACATTAGTAGGCCATATTACCAACAACGATGAGACAGCCTACAGGGAGGAGGTGAGGGCCCTGGCAAAGTGGTGCCAGGAAAATAACCTCTCCCTCAAAGTCAACAAAATAAAGGAGCTGATCGTGGACGACAGGAGACAACAGAGAGAGCACGCTCCAATCCACATCTACGGAGCTGCAGTGTAGAGGGTCAAGAGCTTCAAGTTCCTCTGTGTGCACATCATTGAGGACCTGAAATGTTGCCTCCACACTGACAGTGTGGTGAAGAAGATGCAACAGCTCCTCTACAACCTCAGGAGGCTAAAGAGGTTTAGCTCTGCCCCTAAGACCATCACAAACTTCTAGAGATCCACCATTGAGATCATCCTGTCGGGCTGTTTCGCCACCTGGTACAGCAATTGCACCGTCTGCAACCTCCAGAGGGTGGTGCGGTCAGCCCAACACATCACCGGGGGGCACACACCCGATGTCACAGGAAGGCCAAGAAGATCATCAAGGACCTCAGCCTCTCAAGCCACATCTTGTTCATCCCGCTACCACATAGATGGTGGAGACAGTACAGGTGCATCAAAGCTGGGACAGAGAGATTGATTAACAGCTTCAGACGGTTAAACACTCCCCTCTAGCCGGCCTCCACCCAGTACCCTGCCCTGAATCTTAGTCCCTGTTACTAGCCGGCTACCACCCGGTTACTCAACCCTGAACCTTAGAGGCTGCTGCCCTATTTACATAAGACTTGGAATCACTGGCCACTTTAATGATGTTTACATACTGTTTTACCCACTTTATATGTGTGTATACTGTATTCTAGTCCAGACTCTTCCTATATACAGTGCCTTGCGAAAGTATCCAGCCCCCTTGAACTTTGCTACCTTTTGCCACATTTCAGGCTTCAAACATAAAGATATAAAACTGTATTTTTTTGTGAAGAATCAACAACAAGTGGGACACAATCATGAAGTGGAACGACATTTATTGGATATTTCAAACTTTTTTAACAAATCAAAAACTGAAAAATTGGGCGTGCAAAATTATTCAGCCCCCTTAAGTTAATACTTTGTAGCGCCACCTTTTGCTGCGATTACAGCTGTAAGTCGCTTGGGGTATGTCTCTATCAGTTTTGCACATCGAGAGACTGAACTTTTTTCCCATTCCTCCTTGCAAAACAGCTCGAGCTCAGTGAGGTTGGATGGAGAGCATTTGTGAACAGCAGTTTTCAGTTCTTTCCACAGATTCTCGATTGGATTCAGGTCTGGACTTTGACTTGGCCATTCTAACACCTGGATATGTTTATTTTTGAACCATTCCATTGTAGATTTTGCTTTATGTTTTGGATCATTGTCTTGTTGGAAGACAAATCTCCGTCCCAGTCTCAGGTCTTTTGCAGACTCCATCAGGTTTTCTTCCAGAATGGTCCTGTATTTGGCTCCATCCATCTTCCCATCAATTTTAACCATCTTCCCTGTCCCTGCTGAAGAAAAGCAGGCATGATGCTGCCACCACCATGTTTGACAGTGGGGATGGTGTGTTCAGCTGTGTTGCTTTTACGCCAAACATAACGTTTTGCATTGTTGCCAAAAAGTTCAATTTTGGTTTCATCTGACCAGAGCACCTTCTTCCACGTTTGGTGTGTCTCCCAGGTGGCTTGTGGCAAACTTTAAACAACACTTTTTATGGATATCTTTAAGAAATGGCTTTCTTCTTGCCACTCTTCCATAAATGCCAGATTTGTGCAATATACGACTGATTGTTGTCCTATGGACAGAGTCTCCCACCCCAGCTGTAGATCTCTGCAGTTCATCCAGAGTGATCATGGGCCTCTTGGCTGCATCTCTGATCAGTCTTCTCTTTGTATGAGCTGAAAGTTTAGAGGGACGGCCAGGTCTTGGTAGATATGCAGTGGTCTGATACTCCTTCCATTTCAATATTATCGCTTGCACAGTGCTCCTTGGGATGTTTAAAGCTTGGGAAATCTTTTTGTATCCAAATCCGGCTTTAAACTTCTTCACAACAGTATCTCGGACCTGCCTGGTGTGTTCCTTGTTCTTCATGATGCTCTCTGCGCTTTTAACGGACCTCTGAGACTATCACAGTGCAGGTGCATTTATACGGAGACTTGATTACACACAGGTGGATTGTATTTATCATCATTAGTCATTTAGGTCAACATTGGATCATTCAGAGATCCTCACTGAACTTCTGGAGAGAGTTTGCTGCACTGAAAGTGAAGGGGCTGAATAATTTTGTACGCCCAATTTTTCAGTTTTTGAATTGTTAAAAAAGTTTGAAATATCCAATAAATGTCGTTCCACTTCATGATTGTGTCCCACTTGTTGTTGATTCTTCACAAAAAAATACAGTTTTATATCTTTGTTTGAAGCCTGAAATGTGGCAAAAGGTCGCAAAGTTCAAGGGGGCCGAATACTTTCGCAAGGCACTGTAGATCAGAAAAGACTCATCTCTTCCTCAATAGCATGCAGGCTATGAGTATGACATCCTGGCATTTTAAATCATACTACACGTTAGAAAATACAAAACAGTCTATTTTCGCATAACCAATCAGCCTACTATTCAAATCAAACTTTATTTGTCACATGCGCCGAATACAACAAGTGTAGACCTTACCGTGAAATGTTTACTTACGAGCCCTTAACCAACAGTGCAGTTCAAGAAGAGTTAAGAAAATATTTACCAAGTAGACTAAAATAAAAAGTAATGATAAAAAGTAACACAATAAGAATAACGAGGCTACATATAGCAGGGTGCAGGGGTAAAGGTTAGGTGGGGGTGAAATGACTATGCATAGATAATAAACAGTAGTACGGGCTAGTTGTACATGTAGGTGGGGGTGAAATGACCATGCATAGATAATAAACAGTAGTACGGGCTAGTTGAGGTAATTTGTACATGTAGGTGGGGGTGAAATGACTATGCATAGATTATAAACAGCAAGTAGCAGCAGTATACTAAAGGAGGGGGGATCAATGGGCCAATGTAAATTGTCCGGTGGCAATTTTTATGAATTGTTCATCAGTCTAATGACTTGGGGGTAGAAGCTGTTGAGGAGCCTTTTGGTCCTGGACTTGGCGCTCTGGTACCGCTTGCCTTGTGGTAGCAGAGCCTTGTGGTAGCAGAGCCTTGTGGTAGCAGCAGTATTATAGCTTGGGGGTAGAAGCTGTTGAGGAGCCTTTTGGTCCTAGACTTGGCGCTCAGGTACCACTTGCCGTGCGGTAGCAGAGAAAACAGTCTATAACTTTGGTGACTAGAGTCTCTGACAATTTTATGGGCTTTCCTCTGACACCGCCTGTTATATAGGTCCTGGATGGCAGGGAACATGGCCCCAGTGATGTACTGGGCCGTTCGCACCATCCTCTTGTAGCGCCTTACAGTCAGATGCCGAGCAGTTTCCGTACCAGGCAGTGATGCAACAGGGCAGGATGCTCTCAATGTTGCAGCTGTAGGACCTTTTGAGGATCTGGGGACCCATGCCAAATCTTTTCAGTCTCCTGAGGGGGAAAAGGTTGTCGTGCCCTCTTCACGACTGTCTTGGTATGTTTATAGTTTGCTGGTAATGTGGACACAAAGAACTTGAAACTCTCCCCGCTCCACTGCAGCCCCGTCGATGTTAATGGGGGCCTGTTCGGCCTGCCTTTTCCAGTAGTCCACGATCAGCTCCTTTGTCTTGCTCACTTTGAGAGAGAGGTTGTTGTCCTGGCACCACACTTCTCTGACCTCCTCTCTATAGGCCGTCTCATCTTTGTCGGTGATCAGGCCTACCACAGCTGTGTCGTCAAACTTAATGATGGTGTTGGAGTCGTTTGGCCACGCAGTCGTGGGTGAACAGGGAATACAGGAGGGGACTAAGTACAGCTCCAGTGTTAAGGATCAGCGTGGCAGACGTGTTGTTGCCTACTCTTACCACCTGGGGGCGGCCCGTCAGGAAGTCCAGGATCCAGTTGCAGAGGGAGGTGTTTAGTCCCAGGGTCCTTAGCTTAGTGATGAGCTTTGAGGGCACTATGGTGTTAAGCTGAGCTGTAGTCAGTGAACAGCATTCTCACATGGGTGTTCCTTTTGTCCAGGTGAGAAAGGGCAGTGTGGAGTGCGATTGAGATTGCGTCATCTGTGGATCTGTTGGGGCGGTATGCTTATTGGAGGGGGTCTAGGGTGTCCGGGAGGATGCTGTTGATGTGAGCCATGACCAGCCTATCAAAGCACTTAATAATTTAGGCAGGTTACCTTCGCTTCTTTGGGCACAGGGACTATGGTGGTCTGCTTGAAATTTAGAACGCAAGTACGGTTATTCAGACACGGACAATATATATTTTTTTTCTAGTGTGACCTTTTATCTGTAGTGTGAGTCGTGTCTGTTGTGTGTAGAATGTTGTGTAACCTTTTGACCTTTGCTGTTAGGTGATTGGTCTGTTGGATGTGTTCACGCCTGCCACCAGCCTAGAGGAATTCAACGACGTGTGAGTATTCACTTTCTTTCTCTCCTTCTCTTTCCTCCACTTCTACCCCCCCACCCCCCCTCTCTCTCGCTCTCTGGCAGTTCGTATAGCACGTGGAGTTTAAATTGCCTAGCAGAACGCATGCGCGGATGCACACACACACACACACACACACACACACACACACACACACACACACACACGCATGTGGAATATAATGGTTTATTTAAACAAACCAATTTCTGCAGATCTTTATTTCGTATGGTTTGTTGTGAGGTTCATCTCACTAAGGAACATGCAGGATTACCACGTGCACACATTATTCCTTATTTCCATGGTAACGACCATTCCACTTTCTCCATGGCTGCCAGTGTGTGTGTGTAGAATACTGACGCAATATCCTTCACTTCATATCACTTCACACACACACACACACAACACTCTCCCTGGTTCACCCTAAAGGATATGTAAAGCTTTTAGCAGTGTTTATGGCTTGAAATTCGTAGTGCTGGCAAAGGAGACATGCTCTCTCTTTCATACTCTCTGTTTTGTTGCCATGGTGACAACTTGTCTTCCTCTTTTTTTTTTTGATTGGCAGGTACCTGGTGACCCACCTGATGGGGGCAGACCTCAACAACATAGTGAAGTGTCAGAAGCTGACAGACGACCATGTGCAATTCCTCATATACCAGATCCTCAGGGGACTCAAGGTCTGTCTGTCTGTCTGTCTGGTCTGTCTGTCCTGTCTGTCTGTCTGTTTCTGTCTGGGTCGGGTCGGGTCTGGTCTGGGTCTGGTCTGGGTCTGGTCTGGTCTGGGTCTGGTCTGGATCTGGTCTGGGTCGGTTCTTGTTCGGGTCTGGTCTGGGTCTGGTCTGGTCTAGTCTGGTCTGTGTTTTTCCATAGCTGCAGCAGGTTAAGGTTTGTTCTTAATTGTTGTTTTGTTTTGCAGTATATCCATTCAGCAGACATCATCCACAGAGTAAGTTACATCATATTTACATTTCATATTTAAATCAAGATGCTTGCATGGGGTGGAGGGTGGGAATATTACTCAATACCTTCCTTATTCTCCCCTCCGTCCCTCTCTCTCTCTCCATCTCCTCTCTCTCTCCATCTCCTCCCTCCCTCTATTCTCTCTTCTCCCTCCCTCTATTCTCTCTTCTCCCTCCCTCTATTCTCTCTTCTCCCTCCCTCTATTCTCTCTTCTCCCTCCCTCTATTCTCTCTTCTCCCTCCCTCTATTCTCTCTTCTCCCTCCCTCTATTCTCTCTTCTCCCTCCCTCTATTCTCTCTTCTCCCTCCCTCTATTCTCTCTTCTCCCTCCCTCTATTCTCTCTTCTCCCTCCCTCTATTCTCTCTTCTCCCTCCCTCTATTCTCTCTTCTCCCTCCCTCTATTCTCTCTTCTCCCTCCCTCTATTCTCTCTTCTCCCTCCCTCTATTCTCTCTTCTCCCTCCCTCTATTCTCTCTTCTCCCTCCCTCTATTCTCTCTTCTCCCTCCCTCTATTCTCTCTTCTCCCTCTCTCACCATCTCCTCCCTCTCTCTCTCCATCTCCTCCCTCCCTCTATTATCTCTTCTCCCTCCATCTCTCTCTTTTCGTCTCTCTCTTCTCCCTCCCTCCCTCCATCTCTCCCTTCTCCCTCCCTCCCTCTCTCCACAGGATTTGAAGCCCAGTAATCTGGCAGTGAATGAGGACTGTGAGCTCAAGGTAAAACATTTAAAATAAACTATTGGCCTACTGTACCCTGCTTAGTGCCTATAGATCTGCTGTCTTAATCTGATCACTCTGTTGTAATGTATTAAAGGTTTAAAATGTCAGGCTTGATTATCCCGAACGAAAAATGTATCAACCTCTACAACAATGTCCATTAATTATAATCCACATAATAATTCACATTTCCTGTTGCTGCAGAATTATCTTGGTGCTGCGAGAAGCAGGGACAAATTAAGATATAGCATCTGCTCTGATCAGCTCCTCTTCTCCAGCTAGAAAGCGATATGTTACTGTAGTTGTCTTTTAAAAAAAATATATATATATAATAATAATTAAACACCTGACAGTCGCCAACATTCAGATCAGCAACATAAAACATGTAATAACACAATTTGTACCAGCAGTAATAGTTCTTGTTGGATAGTACTGTTTACAGTACTGTGTGTTCATTATTATTAGAGTGGCTTTAATACACTCCACCCACACACGAGGTTAGAAGCGTAGGATTTAATCTGCTGTGGAGTTTGTTTAAAGCTAACCCTATCTTCACATACACCCACGCATATACAACACACACACACACCCCTATCTCTTAATTTATCCGTCAGATCCTGGACTTTGGTTTGGCACGACACACTGATGATGAGATGACTGGTTATGTAGCGACCAGGTGGTACCGCGCCCCAGAGATCATGCTGAACTGGATGCACTACAACATGACAGGTAATGATATACTAACTATCACTACTACATGACAGATACAACACACACCTGGTACATACTCATCTAGTACACACACACACACACACACACACACAAACACACAAGAAAACCGACAACTACATGAATGGATGGTAACAATGTTTTTGTTGTTGTAGTGGACATCTGGTCAGTCGGCTGCATCATGGCAGAGCTGCTCACTGGGCGGACGTTATTCCCCGGCACCGACCGTATCCTTTCACTGTCGTCATGGTGACGGAGAAAAGTTCTAATGGACAAATTCAATATTGACCCCTAACCCCTACATCAAGGGTGGGTAACATATGGATCTTGCCCGCGAGCCCAATCAATATGGCCCGCGGGAGGTTTAATTGTTCTGTTTGTTTGGGAAATTATTATTTGGGGGAAAATGATATTTTTGGGGGCATTGCAGTGCTAGAGGTGTCACTACAGACCCGGGTTCGAACCGGGGCTATATCACAACCGGCCGTGATCAGGAGTCCCATAGGCATACAATTGGCCCAGCGTGGGAGGGTTTGGCCGGGGGGGGGGGGGCTTTACTTGGCTCATAGCGACTCCTTGTGGTGGGCCTGGCACCTGTAGGCTGACCCTTGGTCGTCAGTTGAATGGTGTTTCCTCGGCTGGCTTCCGGGTTAGGCGGCTCATGTTTTGGAGGACGCATGACTCGATCTTCGCCTCCCGAGCCCATTGGAAAGTTGCAACGATGAAACAAGATCGAAAAAGGGGGTATAAAATAGAGAGAGAGAAAAAATCAGCCCACTCTTGAACATCTAAAACAAGATAGGAAGTATGTGTACATTTTAATGGGCCTATATATACATGTTTATGGGCCTACAAAATTACTGGCACCCCTGACTGGCAATGCACAATCCTTAAAAAATATAAACAATATAATTATAGAGAGACTCACAATTCCAACGTGAGAAATACTGTACTTTATTAATGTTTCAATGGAACCCACTAAAATAATTTATTCATTTAATTAAAAATCAATCTCCTCCAAATCAAGGTTTCACAATTAATGGCACCCTTAAAGACTATTGTAAATAACATCTACCAAAATTAAACCAGGAAGTCTTTAAGGAACTATATTGAGCCATTACATCACTTCCTGTTTCACTAGGGTATAAAAACTAGAACACACATGCAATATCCCTTGTCGTCCAACACCATGAAGAAAACAAAAGAACCGGCAGTTGAAAAGAGAAAGATGGTCGTAGACCTTCATAAATCTGGTCATGGCTACAAGAAGATCCACAAACGATTGAATTTCCACTGAGAACTGTCAGGGGAATTATTTACAAATTCTAAAGATATGGAAAACCTCACGGGTAGAGGACGCAAATGCATTTTGCCCCCCAGGATAGGGAGGAGGATGGTGAGAGAAGCAACAAAATCCCCAAGAATCACTGAAAGATTTGCAGGCCTTGGTGGCGTCTTGGGGTCACCAGGTTTCAAGAAGCACCATCAGACACCACCTCCACATCCACAGGCTCTTTGGAAGGGCTGCTAGAAGAAACCCCTTTCTGACCCCAAGACACAGGCACTTGGAGGTTGCCAAACCTCATTTAAATTATGACTGGAAGAAGGTGCTCTGGTCAGATGAGACCAAAATGTAAAGTTTTGGTCAGATTCGGCATGTTTGGCGTCGAAACAGAGATGCATACAAGGAGAGGCACCTCATACCCACGGTGAAATATGGTGGTGGGTCAGTGATGTTTTGGGGCTGTTTTAATTCCAGAGGCCCAGGGGCACTGGTTACGATTGATGGCATAATGAATTCCACCAAGTATCAGGCAATTTTGGCTGACAATCTGGTTGCCTCTGCCAGAAGGCTGGGACTTGGTTGTAGGTGGACTTTCCAACAAGACAATGACCCAAAACATACCTCAAGATCCACACAGAAATGGTTCTGTGACAAGAAAATCAATGTTCTGCCATCTCAGTCGCCGGACCTCAATCCAATGGAAAACCTGTGGGCTGAGTTGAAGAGGGCAGTTGATAAGTGCAAACCCAAGAATGGGAAGGATCTTGAAAGGATCTGCATAGAGGAATGGTCCAAAATCCCTCCAAATGTGTTCCTTAACCTTGTCAAACATTACAGGAAAAGACTCCATGCTGTTATCCTTGCCAGAAGATAATTGTATAACACTATGATTTGGGTTGGTTCCATTGAAACATGAATAAAGTACAGTGTTTCTCACATGTTGGTATTTGGAGTTTATCTCTATAATGATATTGTTTATATTTGTTTAAGTATTGTTTGTACATTGCCAGTCAGGGGTGTCAGCGATTTTGGAGCCCACTGTATGCATGCTTACATTTGCATTTTAAGGGTACCACATGAGGAAGGAGGATGTCTTCCCTGTAACGCACAGCATTGAGATTGCCTGCAATGACAACAAGCTCAGTCTGATGATGCTGTGACACACCGCCCCAGACCATGACGGACCCTCCACCTCCAAGTTGATCCCGCTCCAGAGTACAGGCCTCAGTCTAACGCTCATTCCTTCAACGATAAACGCTAATCCGACCATCACCCCCGGTGAGACAAAACCGCTACTCGTCAATGAAGAGCACTTTTTGCCAGTCCTGTCTGGTCCAGCGACGGTGGGTTTGTGCCCATAGGTGACGTTGTTGCCAGTGATGTCTGGTGAGGACCTGCCTTACAACAGGCCTACAAGCCCGCCGTCCAGCCTCTCTCAGCCTTTTGGGGACAGTCTGAGCACTGATGGAGGTATTGTGCGTTCCTGGTGTAACTCTAGCAGTTGTTGTTGCTGCCATCCTGTACCTGTCCCACAGGTGTGATGTTCGGATGTATCGATCCTGTGCAGGTGTTACACGTGGTCTGCCACTGCGAGGATGATCAGTTGTCCATCCTGTCTCCCTGTAGCGCTGTCTTAGTCATCTCACAGTACAGACATTGCAATTTATTGCCCTGGCTACATTTGCAGTCCTCATGCCTCCTTGCAGCATGCCTAAGGCACGTTCACGCAAATGAGTAGGGACCCTGGGCATCTTTATTTTGGTGTTTTTCAGAGACCGTAGAAAGGCCTCTTAGTGTCCTAAGTTTTCATAACTGTGACCTTAATTGCCTACCATCTATAAGCTGTAAGTGTCTTAACGACCGTTCCACAGCTCCATGTTCATTAATTGTTTGTGGTTCATTGAACAAGCATGGGAAACAGTGTTTAAACCCTTTACAATGAAGATCTGTGAAGTTATTTGGATTTTTACAAATTATCTTTGAAAGACAGGGTCCTGCGTTACTATGACAACCTCCTAAACTACTATACTTTCTTCCTGTCCTGCCCTTATTTAGCCACTCACTGTAACTCTAACTCAACACCACAGCTCCCTGTGTATGTCCAGCTCCCAGATACATGGGCTGCTCTCAGTCTATATTCTTGTATTCTTAAAGCCAATATTTAAGGTAACCAATTAGCAACTAAAAACTTCCATAGTGTGTCTATTAAGAGAAGCAAAGACAACCATCTAGTTCAGTTTCCCAACTCTGGTCCTCCAGGACCCCCCAACAGTACACATTTGTATTGTATCCCTGGACAAATACACCTCATTCAACTCATTGAGGCCTTGTTGATTAGTTGACAAGTTGAATGAGGTGTGTTTGTCCGGGGTTACAATACAACTGTGTACTGTTGGGGGGTACTGGATGACAGGAGTTGGGAAACACTTATCTCTGTCATTGAGTAGAGCTGCCCTGTAATGCCCTTGACTCCCTCTTGTCCATCTGAGTTCATCTGTTCCTCTGACACATGTTTCTCTGTTCCTCTGACACATGTTTCTCTGTTCCTCTGACCTCTGAAGTTTAAATACACTCAATTAGTTATTGGTAGCATTGCCTTTAAATTGTTTAACTTGGGTCAAACATTTTGGGTAGCCTTCCACAAGCTTCCCACAATAAGTTGGGTGAATTTTGGCCCATTCATCCTGACAGAGCTGGTGTAACTGAGTCAGGTTAGTAGGCCTCCTTGCTCGCACACACTTTTTCAGTTCTGCCCACACATTTTCTATAGGATTGAGGTCAGGGCTTTGTGATGGCCACTCCAATACCTTGACTTTGTTGTCCTAAGAGCCATTTTGCCACAACTTTGGAAGTATGCTTGGGGTCATTGTCCATTTGGAAGACCCATTTGCGACCAAGCTTTAACTTCCTGACTGATGTCTTGAGATGTTGCTTCAATATATCCACGTAATTTTCCTTCCTCATGATGCCATCTATTATGTGAAGTGCACCAGTCCCTCCTGCAGAAAAGCACCCCTACGACATGATGCTGCAACCCCCGTGCTTCACGGTTGGGATGGTGTTCTTGGGCTTGCAAGCCTCCCCCTTTTTCCTCCAAACATAACGATGGTTGTTATGGCCAAACAGTTCTGTTTTTGTTTCATCAGACCAGAGGATATTTCTCCAAAAAGTATGATCTTCGTCCCCATGTGCAGTTGCAAACCGTAGTCTGGCTTTTTTATGGAGGTTTTGGAGCAGTGGCTTCTTCCTTGCTGAGCGGCCTTTCAGGTTATGTCGATATTGGACTCATTTTACTGTGGATATAGATACTTTTGTACCTGTTTCCTCCAGCATCTGCACAAGGTCCTTTGCTGTTGTTCTGGGATTGATTTCACACCAAAGTGCATTCATCTCTAAAAGACAGAACGCATCTCCTTCCTGAGCGATATGACGGCTGCGTGGTCCCATGGTGTTTATACTTGCGTACTGTTGTTTGTACAGATGAACGTGGTACCTTCAGGCATTTGGAAATTGCTCCCAAGGATGAACCAGACTTGTGGAGGTCTACAATTTATTTTCTGAGGTCTTGGCTGATTTCTTTAGATTTTCCCATGATGTCAAGCAAAGAGGCACTGAGTTTGAAGGTAGGCCTTGAAATAATTCCACAGGTACACCTCCAATTGACTCAAATTATGTCAATTAGCCTATCAGAAGTTTCTAAAGCCATGACATCATATTCTGGAATTGTCCAAGATGTTTAAAGGCACAGTCAACTTAGTGTATGTAAACTTCTGATCCACTGGAATTGTGATACAGTGAATTAATAAGTGAAATAATCTGTCTGTAAACAATTGTTGGAAAAATGACTTGTGTCATGCACAAAGTAGATGTCCTAACCGACTTGCCAAAACTATAGTTTGTTAACAAGACATTTGTGGAGTGGTTGAAAAATTAGTTTTTTAATGACTCCAACCTAACTGTATGTGAACCTCTTGACTTCAACTGTAGTTTAGGGACACTTTGACCTGTGTGACAGAATGATGTGTGACCCTTGACCCTGAGCCTGAAAGATATAAACCAGCTGCAGCAGATCATGAGGCTGACAGGAACGCCCCCGGCCTGTCTCATTAGCCAGATGCCCAGCCACGAGGTGAGGCACTACGACATGTCCTTCCCAGGTCCCTCCACTTCATACAAGCTGCAGCAGGCCTTCCCACAAGTCCCATGTTGTTTCCTTTTTTAAAGAGATTCTCCATGCCATTTTTAAAGAGATTCTCCATGCCATTTTTAAAGAGATTCTCCATGCCTTTTTTAAAGAGATTCTCCATGCCTTTTTTAAAGAGATTCTCCATGCCTTTTTTAAAGAGATTCTCCATGCCTTTTTTAAAGAGATTCTCCATGCCTTTTTTAAAGAGATTCTCCATGCCTTTTTTAAAGAGATTCTCCATGCCTTTTTTTAAAAGTACTTTTTATACTTTTTAGCGAGTAGTTCTGAAAGCTCACGGGGCAAACGTGGTCCCCGGAAATTGCGTACTACGTCACATATGTGCCGATACAGTGCCCATAGAAAGTCTACATCCCCCTTGGATTTATTCACATTTTATTGTCTTACTTAGTGGGATGAAAATGTATTTAATTGTCATTTTTTTTTTGTCAACAATCTACACAAAATACTCTTGTCAAAATGGAAGAAAAATGTATTTAAAAAAATAATAATAAAGATCAATGAAAAATTAAAATGCTATTATACCTTGATTAGATAAGTACTCTTGGGTAAGTCTCATAAGAGCTTTGCACACCTGGATTGTGCATTATTTGCCTGTTATTCTTTTCAAAATTCTTCAAGTCTTGCCATAGATTCTCAAGCAGATTTAAGTCAAAACTGTAACTTGGCCACTCAGGAACATTCACTGTCTTCTTGGTAAGCAACTCCAGTGTAGAGTTGGCTTTGTGTTGTAGGTTAATGTCCTGGTAAATTAATCTCCCAGTGTCTGGTGTAAAGCAGACTAAAGATTTGCTGTAGGATTTTGCTGTTTATTTTCTTCTTGAAAAACTTGCCTAAACAAAACTATATTTTAGTTATTTAATTTGTAAAAGTGTGTAGCATTTTCTTTCACTTTGACTTGGAGTATTTTGTGTACTGTAGATCAATGACAAAATAATTGCCAACAAAATGTGAAAAAAATTCAAGGGGGTGTAGATTTTCTATAGACACTGTATGTGCACCGCGTCAATGCCCTCTCACTCTGCTGTGTGTGCGTCTTGCTAGCTGTCGCTCAGATGGCGAGCGGCTGAAGCTTCTTGGTTGAAACTAATTGCTAGGGGGCTGGCCCATGTGGGGGGAAATGACACCGCACAGATTCCAGAAAACACTCTCTTTCAAACTAGGGATTTCGTGGCTAATTGAGGTAAGACAGTAATTCTGCTCATAGATTATGCATGTGTGACCTACACATTGACACATCCAGACCAAAGTGGGATGTTTAAGAAAAAAAAGACTCCGTAGCATCTTACAATTAATTTTTTCTCACCTTTTTGATCTTGAACTCTTTATTGTTGAGGAAGGGCTTGCACGTAAACATTTCACTGTATGGTTTACACCTGTTGTATTCTGTCATGTGACAAACTCTGATTTGATATTGCTCTCTGTCCACGGAACCCAGGCAGAGACAGAATTGGAGTCACAACATCAAGCCCTTTTCCCTCTGAAAGCCAATCAACCTTGCTATTTTTTTTGTTTGATGACAATATTGGCCCTAGAATTTTGTTACACTCTGCAGAGCTCTTCCCACCCTCTCTCTGCACAAGTCTGCCTTTTGTCTCTGGTGTAATCTCACCACTTCCCAGAGTGCTTTGAAAGCCCTAATTCCTGGTAACTGTCAAAAATAAAGGAAACACCAACATAAAGTGTCTTAATAGGGCGTTGGGCCACCACGAACCGCCAGAACAGCTTCAATGCACCGTGGCATATATTCTACAAGTGTCTGGAACTCTATTGGAGGGATGTGACACCATTCTTCCACAAGAAATTCCATAATTGGGTGTTTTGTTGATGGTGGTGGAAAACACTGTCTCAGGCGCTGCTTCCAGAATCTTCCATTAGTGTTCAATTGGGTTGAGATCTGGTGACTGAGACGCACGCACACACACACATACACACACACACACACACATAAACGCGCACGCACACACACACACACCCTTTAAACCCCCTGTGCTCCTTTGAGACCCCTGTTTTAAAGTCACTGAGATCTCAGTTTGTTTGTTTTTTATCAGTAAAGCTATTTAAGGTTGAGTTGATACTTCAATATGCATACCAGCCCAGATAAATTATAGTCCATGCATATATTATTGGATTCCAAGCATGCCCAAAGCGAAGATGCACTTGTCATTTTGCGCAGTGAGTGTTTTGAGGCAGCAGTCAGGCAAAAAAAAAGTTGTTGACATGATCTCCTAAAAAGTTTGGAAATGTGGTATAAGAATTTTCAAAGTAGGTAAACATTTCATTAAATGTGATTAGGTGATTTATTTTTTAATAGATGACCCTAAGCATGATTGGATGTTAATTGCTTAATTAACTCAGGAACCACACCTGTGTGGAAGCACCTGCTTTCAACATACTTTTTATCCCTTTATTTACTCAAGTGTTTCCTTTATTTTGGCAGTTACCCATACATCCACTGTGCCCGTAACTGACATGTCCTCCTCCCATTGGCATCAATGCATGATTTACGCATTCTGATCAAGTTTTGGCCCTAAGTGTACAGAAAGCTATCTTCACAGCCGTCCTGTGGGATCACTTGATTTCAGAAACAGAGTGGGAAGTGTTGAAGTCAATTCTGTGTTTTCTACCCAGTGTGTTTTTGAGCTGTGTTGAGTGGAATGTGTGTTGAGCCGCTATGTGTGTATCTTTGACAGGCCAGAAACTACATCAACTCCCTTCCCCAGATGCTCAAGAGGAACTTTGCTGATGTGTTTGTTGGCGCTAACCCACAAGGTAATAATGGGCTAGTCTGTGTAGTGTAATATACGTACACACACACACACACTGTTTAACACACACACACACACACTGTTTAACACACACACACACACACACACACACTGTTTAACACACACACACACACACACTGTTTAACACACACACACACACACACTGTTTAACACACACACACACACACTGTTTAACACACACACACACACACTGTTTAACACACACACACACTGTTTAACACACACACACACACTGTTTAACACACAGCATTTCATTTATACTCTCTGTCTTTTGATACTACCCAGTAAGAAAGAAGGTTTATGTCTGTCTAGTGGAATGTTCACACTCACTCACACTGTCTAATCAGACACACTCTGTTTACAATCCCTTTCCCTTTCTCCCACCCCCTTCTCTGCCACTAGCGGTGGATCTGTTAGAGAAGATGCTGGTTCTGGACACTGATAAGCGAATCACAGCGTCCGAGGCCCTGGCCCACCCCTACTTCTCCCAGTACCACGACCCTGACGATGAGCCAGAGTCCGAGCCATACGACCAGAGCTTCGAGAGCAGAGAGCTGGAGATAGAGGAGTGGAAAAGTAGGTGGACATAGCAAAATACTCTTATTTAACTAGGTGCTGAACAAGTCTACTGACCTCTGATTCTCTTGTTTTCCCACCTCCCTCTCTCCCAGGGTTGACATATGAGGAGGTTTGCAGTTTCGAGCCCCTGCCATTCGATGGAGACGAGATGGAGTCCTGAGGGGACGAGGGTGAAGTCATTGCTAATCCCGCCTCCTTCTCTTACTGAACTGTGAGGAAGAAGTTGCATGTAGACATTGATCTAGGGACAGTTTTGTGTTTCATCCCCTAATGGTTTAGATTAGGATCTGGGGGTAAGCTGATCCTAGATCTGTACTTAGATACAACTTACATCCGGAGCACGCAACCTTGTGTGAGGACTATCAACTCACCAGACTAGTTCAAACAAACAAACAGGAAGCCACGACATTCAAGTGCCTGCCGTCATTCATTTCTGGGGTTAGAGGTCAAGGGTCAAAGGTGACTCCCCTCTACACCCTCCTCCTGCTTTCTGTATTATATCGTCTTTGATTGGGTCCCTGGGAAGAATTGGGGAAATTACTTTGTAATATATTATCTAGTGTTTGTGTGTTTTAGAGTTTATTAAGTCACATTATTTGCCAAAAACTACCTAAATTCTTGGAAAAGGTGCTCAGATTTTAACGTTCAATATCGCAAAAACAATCACATGGTTTAACCAACAAACCACTGCATTTATGGAGCTGTTATTTATGGTCTGTAGTTTATAGCCTTTTGGATAGAAGCCTGTAGGAAATACAACAGTGGTCATGACCTGCTCGTCTACGACAAACCTTGTCTCCGTTGTCAAACTGTACGCTGTTGTTATGCCCGGCAGGGTTTTAGATGTGTAAATAAGGCTGCCCTCTTGTAAATAAATGATACTGTGCACCAATAGTAATACTGCCTAGAAGTCCCTATTATCATAGAACACATAGAACCCTCAAGGCTTAGAATGTTGCCCCTTTGCATTCCTTTAGGAGAGACTGGCAGGTTCCATACTCAGAGGGATCGTTATTAAATAGTATTCCATTAGAATGTACACCAGTTTTAACTTTTAATCATAGTGAAGTTTTGACATCCATCTTTTCAAGTCAATCACCCAGAAAGAGGGAGGGGGGAGGGGCTTGGTAGTTTATTCGCTCATCCTGCCTCTTAACTTATCGATTTTTCTACCTGTCTCGGTCTGTTTCTTTCTTCACTCCGTTGTTGTATCATTGCCTCCTTGAGCACTGTCCTGTCCTCTGTGTAGTCTGATTAAAAATGAGTGGAGAGGTAATGTGACTGTCACAAAATGTTATTTAATAGAATGTATTTAAAGTCCTCCATCCCCGTATCACAAGACTGATGCTGAAATCAGAATGGGGTTTTTCCCAAGTATCCATAGTGTCTGCTTGCTCTGTGGAGTGCTTTGAGGTTCAGAGTTGGAGCTTCCATTTAGATAGCTATAGGCATAGAGATCCAATTAATAACATAACATTCTAGGAATCTATAGTCTTCAGAAATCACTGGATTCTCACTCCTGGTTGTTGACAATGTGATTTCAATAATTTTCAAATGTATTTTTAAATAACTGTATGTCCCTAGATGTATCTTGTTATTCTGTTTTATTAAATGTGTGGGATGCTAGCACCCCCTACTGTATTTAACCCCTTTTTTATCTTTTAATTTGTCTCTTGAGTGCATGCCAAAATAGCACATTTATTCCTTATATAGTGCACTATTTTGGACCAGATCTCATAGGGCCCTGTTGAAAAGTAGTGCACTAAACAGGGAATATGCTGCCATATAGGATGCACTGTGATTATTCCCATGGAGCGATCAACATATTTATCTCTTCTAATTTATACAGTACAGCGCTCAAACCAGACAATATTCAGAATCTCTTCTAATTTATACAGTACAGCGCTCAAACCAGACAATATTCAGAATCTCTTCTAATTTATACAGTACAGCGCTCAAACCAGACAATATTCAGAATCTCTTCTAATTTATACAGTACAGCGCTCAAACCAGACAATATTCAGAATCTCTTCCTGAATCTTAACACAGTAACTACTTTTTATTTCATATAGTTTTATGACTGCTCATGGTGGGGATTTTTCTGGCTCTGAAGCAGTAGACTACCTCTCAAAATCAGTGTTGGTGTCAAAGTCATTCCATTTATTTCAAATGGGACTTGAACCTGTCGCTAGCTCTTCCCACAGCTGTCTCTCTGTGTTCATTAGGCATAAAACAGGAGAAAACGTTTTTGAAACAAATGGGCTTTCTAATTGCATGTTTCAAAATGAGTTTTTTTACCATTTGCTGCATTCTGAACATAGACTTGTGACATACAGGGCTGTGGTCTTTCTGTGTAAATCAGTGAGTGTCCACTCGAGGGCTGTATCATAGCAGGATCACTAACAGATAGGCCTACAGCTGGGGCGTATTCATTACGCCGGTTCGGTTTAAAAAATAAAAATAAAAAACTTTAACGGAAGCAAAGGAAACAGGGCGGGACCTACCTGAATTTGTCTAATAGAAATTCTTGTTTTCGTTGCAAAACGCAACTGTTTGGATTAATGATTAGACCGCAGCTCTTGATTGTCTGGCTCGATTAAAAAGCTAAGAGTTGTTGGGACTGTCAAGTCAGTTACAGCACGCCCATTTCTAGTCTTAATGTTGGAAAGGTATTTCTGATTGTGTAGGAACGTTTGTTGCCTGACCCATTGATCCTGCTTTCTGATACAGCCTTGTGTTTTCATGTTTACAGCAGCAGGATGCTGGAGGGTAACACAGAGGGGTAACACAGAGGGGTAACACAGAAACCTCAAACATTGTATTGACACAGTAACATAGTTAGGTTACTGTCCTCCAGCCAGCTCTCTGTCTCTCTCTCTGTCTCTCTCTCTGTCTCTGTCTCTGTCTCTGTCTCTCTCTCTCTCTGTCTCTCGGTCTCTCTCTCTGTCTCTGTCACAGCAATTATCCTGCAGGATGAAGATAAAATGACTATTCATAATCTGGCTGATCATGCAATGAGTATTGGTTACCTTATTTTGCTATTGTTATGGTTGTTTATTTGATGTATATGTTTTTAACAGACAGACCATGTTTACTTTGTACTTTAATGATTCCCCACATGCAGAACCATGAGAGCAGGTAATGTCACCTGTTAATACCACTGTCAGAAAATAAAGGCTATTATTTTTCAGAACTGGCCTGTCTGCTCTGTCATCCTTCCTTGCTGTATTCATCCAGGGCCTGCGGTGATCCATTTCCCTCAGGTTTAGTTTGTGCTGTAACGTCATGATAGACATAGCATACATTACTTTAACGTTTTCTACGGCATCTATTTTATTCATTTATCAATATTTGAGATAAAACCATAGACTTGAAGATGAAATGTTTTTATTTTGACTGCATTTTGGTTTAGTTTATATTTTGCACGTTAAAAAAATGATTATTCATAAAAAGGTACAATGTGAATGTGGAGGAGCCAAAAGGCCTGACATGGATTTATCAGGTGGCTCCCTCTGGTGGACACACAGGACCAATTTAAGAACAAAAGGCTGGAAGGAGTAAAGATGACTAGAATGACTGGATTAATTGTAGGAGTAGAGGACCTTGTGCATTTCAGGTAAAATAACAACTCAATGTTTATATCCCAGGATAAATTAGCTAGCATCAGCAAGCTAGCTAAATAGGACAAATTAGCTAGGAAGTGCATGCTAACAAGCTAAATTGCCATACGTGTTTAATGCTTTTCGACCTGTCCCCAAATCAATGTTATTTGTTCAGAGTTTGTTTTGATATTTTAACCTGCGTTACGGCAAGAACAGCTCAAATAAGCAAAGAGAAAGGACAGTCCATCATTACTTTAAGACATGAAGGTCAGTCAATGCAGAACATTCAATAACTTTCAAAGTTTTCAAGTGAAGTCGCAAAAACCATCAAGCACAATGATGAAACTAGCACTCATGAGGACCGCCACAGGAAAGGAAGACCCAGAGCTACCTCTGCTGCAGAGGATAAGTTCACTAGTTAACTACACCTCAGATTGCAGCCCAAATAAATGCTTCACAGAGTTCAAGTAACAGACACTTCTCAACATCAACTGTTCAGAGGAGACTGTGAATCAGGCCTTCATGGTCAAATTGCTGCAAAGAAACCACTACTAAAGGACACCAACAATAAGAAGAGACTTGTTAGGGCCAAGAAACACGAGCACTGGACATTAGATTTGTAGAAATCTGTCCTTTGGTCTGGAGTCCAAATTGGAGATTTTTGGTTCCAACCGCCGTGTCTTTGTGAGATGCAGAGTACGTGAACGGATGATCTACGTGTAGCAGTATGTTGTTCACCCTAGATTATGTACCAACACAAAGGACCAGTTCAAATAGACCAGGTCAAGAGGGGATCTTAATAATAATAATTCAGTGTGTTTTTTAAATTGAATTACAGCTGCATAGCTAATGTTATTTTTTGTGTGAAACCGGTACAAAAGTATCTATATCCACAGTAAAACGAGTCCTATATCGACATAACCTGAAAGGACGCTCAGCAAGGAAGATACCACTGCTCCAAAACCGCCATTAAAAAGCCAGTCTACAGTTTGCAACTGCACATGGGGACAAATATCATACTTTTTGGAGAAATGTCCTCTGGTCTGATTAAATAAAAATAGAACTGTTTGGCCATAATGACCATTGTTATGTTTGGAGGGAATAGGGGGGGGCTTGCAAGCTGAAGAACACCATCCCAACTGTGAAGCATGGGGTGGCAGCATCATGTTGTGGCGTTGCTTTGCTGCAGGAGGGACTGGTGCACGTCACATAATAGATGGAACCATGAGGAAGGAAAATTACGTGGATATATTGAAACATCTCAAGACATCAGTCTTGAAGTTAAATCTTGGTCGCAAATGTGTCTTCCAAATGGATATAATGACCCCAAGCATACTTCCAAAGTTGTGGCAAAATGGCTTAAGGACAACAAAGTCAGGGTATTGGAGTGGTAATCACAAAGCCCTGACCTCAATCCTATATAACATTTGTGGGCAGAACTGAAAAAGCGTGTGCGAGCAAGGAGACCTAGAAACCTGACTCAGTTACACCAGCTCTGTCAGGAGGAATGGGTCAAAATTCACCCAACTTATTGTGGGAAGCTTGTGGACAGCTACCTGAAACGTTTGACCCAAGTTAAACTATTTGAAGGCAATGCTACCAAATACTGATTGAGTGTATGTAAACGTCTAACCCACTGGGAATGTGATGAACAAAATAAAAGCTGAAATAGATAATTCTCTCTACTATTATTCTGACATTTCACATTCTTAAAATGAAGTGGTGATCCTAACTGACCTAAAACAGGGAATTTTTACTAGGATTAAATGTCAGGAATTGTGAAAAACTGAGTTTAAATGTATTTGGCTAAGGTGTATGTAAACTTCCAACTTCAACTGTGTGTATGTATGTATGTATGTATGTGTATATATACAGTAGGGCAAAAAAGTATTTAGTCAGCCACCAATTGTGCAAGTTCTCCCACTTAAAAAGATGAGAGGCCTGTAATTTTCATCATAGGTACACTTCAACTATGACAGACAAAATGAGAAAACAAATCCAGAAAATCACATTGTAGGATTTTTTATGAATTTATTTACCAAAGAGCTGTCAAAGGACACCAGAAACAAAATTGTAGACCTGCACCAGGCTGGGAAGACTGAATCTGCAATAGGTAAGCAGCTTGGTTTGAAGAAATCAACTGTGGGAGCAATCATTAGGAAATGGAAGACATATAAGACCACTGATAATCTCCCTCGATCTGGGGCTCCACGCAAGATCTCACCCCGTGGGGTCAAAATGATGACAAGAACGGTGAGCATAAATCCCAGAACCACACGGGGGGACCTAGTGAATGACCTGCAGAGAGCTGGGACCAAAGTAACAAAGCCTACCATCAGTAACACACTACGCCGCCAGGGACTCAAATCCTGCAGTGCCAGACGTGTCCCCCTGCTTAAGCCAGTACATGTCCAGGCCCGTCTGAAGTTTGCTAGAGAGCATTTGGATGATCCAGAAGAAGATTGGAGAATGTCATATGGTCAGATGAAATCAAAATATAACTTTTTGGTAAAAACTCAACTCGTCGTGTTTGGAGGACAAAGAATGCTGAGTTGCATCCAAAGAGCACCATACCTACTGTGAAGCATGGGGGTGGAAACATCATGCTTTGGGGCTGTTTTTCTGCAAAGGGACCAGGACGACTGATCCGTGTAAAGGAAAGAATGAATGGGGCCATGTATCGTGAGATTTTGAGTGAAAACCTCCTTCCATCAGCAAGGGCATTGAAGATGAAACGTGGCTGGGTCTTTCAGCATGACAATGATCCCAAACACACCACCCAGGCAACGAAGGAGTGGCTTCGTAAGAAGCATTTCAAGGTCCTGGAGTGGCCTAGCCAGTCTCCAGATCTCAACCCCATAGAAAATCTTTGGAGGGAGTTGAAATTCCGTGTTGCCCAACAACAGCCCCAAAACATCACTGCTCTAGAGGAGATCTGCATGGAGGAATGGGCCAAAATACCAGCAACAGTGTGTGAAAACCTTGTGAAGACTTACAGAAAACATTTGACCTCTGTCATTGCCAACAAAGGTGTTACGTTCCCCAGTTTATGTGTTGTAGTTTGTGTATTTGCATGTGTTTTATTTCAGAAAATGGCTTCCTGAAATCCCTCAAGCAGCTGATTGGTCGACTCCAGGGCTAATTGGAGAGCTGACCCTGCCCCCTCGTCAAGACACAGCTGTCTCCAGTTACACATTCATTCAGAAGCTATATAAAAGCCAGTGTTCTGTTCAGGAGAGAGAGATTTTGGAGGTAGGGATTGCTGAGAGAGATTTTGCTAGAGATTTGCTGGGAGGTCTTTGCAGAGCGATTGTTTGTGATAGAGAGATTTGCTTGGAGGTCATTGCAGAGAGATTTTGCTAGAGGTTGATTTTGATGGGAGTTCATTGCTGGGAAGTTGGTATGTTTTGTGAGTTTGTTGCTCAGATAGAGCTTATTTGATGTACTTTGTTTCTTAGTTTGTTTGTGAAATTGTTTAATATTCTGTTTCATTTGTTCCCAGGGGGAAAGGGGAAGGCACCTTGGGAGTGTTTAGGCAAGAGGCCCGCGGGCATACATATACCCGTAGTATATTCACTGTCTAGGCACACTAGGTAAGACCTGGGCGGACCACCCCCTGTATTTTGGTTAGGGCACCAGGTGGTGCTAAATTAGGTAAAATGTGGTTAGGCAGGTAAGATGGGGGGGGGGGGGGGCTTTGAGATTTACTTTCTTTGCTTTGGTTCCATCCAGCCCCTTTTCCCCATATTACCGTGTAAAGGAATAAAGTCCTTGTAAACGGTACCACATTCTGTCTGTCATTCTTACTCGCACCTACAGTCCATACCTTTTTCGCTTCACGGAGAGTTTAGTTGTAGCAGGGTGTTGCGTTCCCTCTTTATAGAGGCGTATATAACAAAGTATTGAGATAAACTTTTGTTATTGACCAAATACTTATTTTCCACCATAATTTGCAAATAAATTCATAAAAAATCCTACAATGCGATAGTTGAAGTGTACCTATGATGAGAATTACAGGCCTCTCATCTTTTTAAGTGGTAGAACTTGCACAATTGGTGGTTGACTAAATACTTTTTTGCCCCACTGTGTGTATATATATACACCTAAAAATGTCATTGTTTTTGAAAGATAAGCACATTTTTTGTCCATTAAAATAACAGCAAATTGATCAGAAATACAGTGTAGACATTGTTAATGTTGTAAATGACTATTGTAGCTGGAAACGGCAGATTTTTTATGGAATATCTACAGAGGCCCATTATCAGCAACCATCACTCCTGTGTTCCAATGGCACGTTGTGTTAGCTAATCCAAGGCTTATCATTTTAAAAGGTCAATCGATCATTAGAAAACTCTTTTGCAATTATGTTAGCACAGCTGAAAACTGTTGTCCTGATTAAAAAAGCAATACAATTGACCTTCTTTAGACTAGTTGAGTATCAGGAGCATCAGCATTTGTGGGTTTGATTACAGGCTCAAAATGGCCAGAAACAAATAACTTTCTTCTGAAACTCGTCTATTCTTGTTCTGAGAAATCAAGGCTGTAGACCATTTTAAATATTTGTATGTACTGTTTATTTGTGAAAATGTGAATAATATTTAATTATTTGATGTGCTGTTCATACGTATTTCATATTGCCTATATGCTTCCTAACACAAATACACTTCTAAATCTATCACTCACAGAATTAGATTGAAGAAAAATACCAACTAAATGAGACAAACATTTTACGTATTCATTTAGTACACAACAAATTGATCAATGCACTTAAATATGTAACGTTATTTACCATTTTTATATACGTTAACAATGAAAATGCATAAACATACACTCATTGACCTTTAGTGTATCATTACTTTCCCGTCCACACATGCTACAAAAATAGGTCCTTTTTCTAGATTAGAATTCTACATCCTGTCACCCTCAATCTACTATATTTCAATGATTTACAGGTAACTGCCAACATAAAGGAAATACTTGATACAAAGCAGATGCTTCCACACAGGTGTGTTTTCTGAGTTAATTAAGCAATTAACATTCCAAAGGCACACAGGTTGTTTAAAAAAGTGTGTGTGTGTGTGTGTGTGTGTCATGAACTGTCTGCAGCCACCGCATGGTGAGATGAATTGGTCGATTAAGTCACTGCAGATATTATAGATACAAGACATTTTACAATACAGTCGATGAAAATAAAATGAATATCCTTGGCACACTGCACTATGCCACTCTTACACAGTTGTTTGAGAACGCTCGACTGTTATCAAGATGTTATAGCACGTTCCTGACACTAGGGGTCAGCCTTAGAGCGGTGAAAAAATGAAGAGATTTGAGACGTTAAACTAGAACAGTTCCAAGAGCACCCACTACATGAACTTTACCTGGCGATAGCGATGGCCTTGAAGCTCCTGTAACCCTCTGACCCTGCTTTACAGATGGTGTTCCTCTCTGCACACACCCCCAGGTTGTAACACGCAACAGTCAGGTAGAGCAGGCAGAGCTGAAGAGAAGTCTCACCTGTCCCCTCTAATGAGCTTGATGAATTGATCAATCATTTGATTAGATTTTTTTTTCATAGATTTTTTAAATTGTACGGAATATAACACATGAAATCATCTCTGACTTTTTGCAGCACTCATTTCCATGTCGTCAGCATCGGTGGTGTAAAGTACTTATGTAAAAATACTTTGAAGTACTACTTAAGTCGTTTTTTTTGTGGTATATGTACGTTACTATTTATATTTTTGCCATCTTTTACTTCTACTTCACTACATTACTAAAGAAAATAATGTACTTTTTATTCCATACATTTTCCCTGACACACAAAAGTACTCGTTACATTTTGAATGCTTAGCAGAACAGGAAAATAGTCAAATTCATACACTTATCAAGAGAACATCCCTGGTCATCTACTGCCTTTCATCTGGCAGACTCGCTAAACAGAGAACATCCCTGGTCATCTACTGCCTTTCATCTGGCAGACTCACTAAACAGAGAACATCCCTGGTCATCTACTGCCTTTCATCTGGCAGACTCACTAAACAGAGAACATCCCTGGTCATCTACTGCCTTTCATCTGGCAGACTCACTAAACAGAGAACATCCCTGGTCATCTACTGCCTTTCATCTGGCAGACTCACTAAACAGAGAACATCCCTGGTCATCTACTGCCTTTCATCTGGCAGACTCACTAAACAGAGAACATCCCTGGTCATCTACTGCCTTTCATCTGGCAGACTCACTAAACAGAGAACATCCCTGGTCATCTACTGCCTTTCATCTGGCAGACTCACTAAACAGAGAACATCCCTGGTCATCTACTGCCTTTCATCTGGCAGACTCACTAAACAGAGAACATCCCTGGTCATCTACTGCCTTTCATCTAGCAGACTCACTAAACACAAATGCTTTGTTTGTAAATGATGTCTGAGTGTAGGAGAGTTGGAGTGTCGGAGTGTGCCCCTGGCTATCCATCAATAAAAATAATAAATATGGCTGTCTGCTTTGCTTTGTATAAGGAATTTGAAATGATTTATACTTTGACTTTTAATACTTAAGTATATTTTAGCAATTCCATTTACTCTTGATACTAAAGTATAATTAAAACCAAATGTTATACTAAAGTATATTTAAAACCAAATGCTTTCAGACTTTTAATCAAGTAGTATTTTACTGGGTGACTTTTACTGAAGTCGTGTTCTATTAAGGTATCTTTACTTTTACTCAAGTATGACAATTTAGTCGTTTTTCCACGCTGGTCAGCCAGCATGCTTCAGTTCGGCTGATGGCTAGCCGAAGTCGGTTAGCGAACCGAACGAGTGTACTCCCATACTCCCTTAAAAGACCTTCGCTTGAAAAAGGTTAATTGTACTGTTTGTCATATTTGAGATGCCGTAGCCAGTATACATTTCCTCAAAATAGTCAGAATTAACCTAAAATAACTCAAGAAATCTGTCATTAATTCGGACGTTTTTGCAGAGAAAGATCTAAGTCGCGCAAACATGTTTGGTGCAGTATTTCTCAATTAAAAAATGTGTAGGAAAACGTGTTGTTTCTCGTTTAATGACAACAATTACTTTATAGAAGAGTCCCTACAGGTGACCAATCACGGACGAAGGTGCTGAGATTTCGGCTCCTAGAACTTCGGCTGGTTTCGAGAAAAAATATTGTGCCCGAACAGCCAAAACAAATAACCTTACCGAAGTCCCAAAACGTCACACAATGTCATCATAATGTATACACAAAAAGTATGCCTCTAAGGAACTTCCAACAGTTGATGATTGACAGAGTAGTTGACCAACAATGACAAAACGGCAATCCTTTTGGTGACTATAAGGGCGTTTGTCCTTTAAATACATTTGTCCCTGAGAGGATTACAAATATGAGCCTTTTGAATAACAGACAGAAGGCTATGGGCTCGCTAGACAAACTCTAATATTACTTTGATCAAGCTTGTTGTTGACCAACTTGTTTGCCACCTCTCTTAGCCTGACTTGTTGACACTACATTTTATACTGAAGTTCAAGGCTAAATCAAAGGATGAATTGACCATTACTAACGGGCCAATATGCTAATTGCTCTGTTTGGCTAAAAGCATGTCTTTATGCCACGGACATAACTTAGTTTAGATGGTCTCCCCTCCGATCATCATTAACAACATTATTGAAACTCTGATTTACTGACTGTTAGTTAAACTTGTGCACAAAAAGGCTTCTTGCCCACTTTAACTGACTGACGGAATGACTAAATTCTGACTGAATGACTAAATTCTGACTGAATGACTAAATTCTGACTGAATGACTAAATTCTGACGGAATGACTAAATTCTGACAGAATGACTAAATTCTGGCTGAATGACTAAATTCTGACTGAATGACTAAATTCTGAATGACTAAATTCCAAGGCTGACTGAGGAAATAATCTACAGAAGTGTAGACCTTGGACAGACAGAACTACATCATACTGTATGTACATCGCAGGCTTGCTTCACTATAATGCTTAGTCAGATGGACTCATGAAACAATTCCTTATGATGGGTAGTCAGAAATTGCAAAACAGATATGAACCTTGAAACATTGGATTTGACACCCTTGCACGCCCCTGCTCCAGATTGAAACCAAGCTTTAAGTGTACACTACCACCTTTAACACTTTACAGTGTAAAAAGGATGACATTGTTATGTGATGAAATACTCACTCCGAACTGGAGAGTTATTGATTAGAATTAAGAAATAGAGAATAAGTAAATTGAAATTGAGCTCAGGTGCATCCTGTTTCCATTGATCATCCTTGAGATGTCTCTACAACTTGATTGGATTCCACCTGTGGTAAATTCATAGGAATATATAAATATATATATGAGCAATTTAGAGCGGCATAGACTAAGAAGTATAGAATAGAATACAGTATGTACATATGAGAGTAGGTGATGACGTCCACGGTTTGGGTCACAGGGACAGGTTGTAGCTGAAGATGTTAGTGACCCCCCCAGTCGCTCACCATACAGGTTGTTCCCTGCTGCAACGGGGACGTGTCCACACTGGGCTGAACGTTGGCGTTGAGGGTGTCCGGCCTCTCCAGATGATGATAGAGGGATGGAGGGGGCGGGGAGAGAGGGAGAGAGGAGGAGAGGTAATACGATAGAGTGAGATCAAATTAAGCACACTACTATGTAACTTTATGGCATGTGAGGTAATACAATATAACATATGCCCTTTAACCCTGACCTTAAGGTCAGTAGGTCATCAAGATAGTGATAAATACATTAAATTAAAACCACCATATCCCTCAGTAGAAAGAGGAGGAAGGGAAGCGCTACTAAGGTACACAATAGTACATTTTGGTAGACAGAAGGTGCTCTTTGGTAAAAGGGGTAAATTGGTCATCAAAAAGAAAGGAGGACCAAGGCACCCTTCATATAATTAATTAAAATGCCTTTATTAGTATGGCATGTTCAATAGAAACAAAGTTTTTTTTTAACCGACGCGTATCCCTTACTTTGATCAGCATGATGTCGTTGTTGCAGGTCATGTAATTGTACATGTAGTGGAGCAGCACCTTGGAAACGTTCAATTCCGTCCCAAAGCCCCCCACCCTGGAGAAACTGTGCTCACTCAGAACCACTTTGATCAGGTTGGCGCTGTAGAGAGACGGAGGAGGGCAGGTTAGGTCTCCGATCTGGCAACCCGGTATTTTGGAACTTAAATGGTAACAAGCATGAATCAGTGTACCTATTGATTTTTGAAGAATATAACTTATGCTGAAAGTCATGGAAAATAACCGTCTAGGAGAGCAGCTGAGGGAGAGGTGTTGCTAGCACAAATGACATCCCCGAAGTCAAGGATCGGTACGATAGTCAGTTTTACGAGGGTATGTATGGCAGCATGAGTGAAGGATGCTTTGTTGCGAAATAGGAAGCCGATTCTAGATTTAATTTTGGATTGGAGATGCTTAATGTGAGTCTGGAAGGAGAGTTTACAGTCTAACCAGACACCTAGGTATTTGTAGATGTCCACATATTCTAAGTCAGAACCGTCCAGAGTAGTGATGTTGGACGGGCGGGCAGGTGCTGGTAGCGATCGGTTGAAGAGCATGCATTTAGTTTTACTTGCATTTAAGAGCAGTTGGAGGCCACGGAAGGAGAGTTGTATGGCATTGAAGCTCGTCTGGAGGTTAGTTTAACACAGTGTCCAAAGAAGGGCTAGACGTATACAGAATGGTGTCGTCTGCGTAGAAGTGGATTAGAGAATCACCAGCAGCAAGAGCAACATCATTGATGTATACAGAGAATCGGAGAAGAGAATATACAGAAGAGTCGGACAGAGAATTGAACCCTGTGGCACCCCCATAGAGACTGCCAGAGGTCCGGACAACAGGTCCTCCGATTTGACACACTGAACTCTATCAGAGAAGTAGTTGGTGAACCAGGCGAGTCAATCATTTGAGAAACCAAGGAGAACAACCTGAAGAACAACCTGCGCAAGTCCCTTAACAAAATTACCAGTCGTCTATGTAGATAGTTCTAATGTTGCAAACTTGCTACAGTGATTTCATATTCAATACCTAAAATAAGATATCAAAATCTGATGCTGGATGTGTATGTATAAATTACCTTTTGGGATTCTTTTAATGAAGTTGATGCCAAAGAACAATTTCCATCCTGGATGGACAATGAAGTTCGTATTGGGATAACCAATATTATTGATATTATTAGTAATTGCGTGCTTCATATTTACTGAAAACTTTGTCTGCCTTATTTCGTCTCAATTAAATGTAATGACAGAATAGCTCTGACCGAAGCTGTCACGTTCTGACGTTAGTTCCTTTGTTTTGTCTTTGTTTTAGAATGGTCAGGGCGTGAGTTGGGGTGGGCAGTCTATGTTCCTTTTTCTATAATTTGGGATTTCTGTGTTTGGCCTGGTATGGTTCTCAATCAGAGGCAGCTGTCAATCGTTGTCCCTGATTGAGAACCATACTTAGGCAGCCTGGTTTCACTTTTGAGTGGTGGGTGATTTATTTTCCGTGTCAGTGTTTGTTCCACACGGGACTGTTTCGTTTGTTTCATTTATTCCTGTTGTTATTTTGTACTTTTCAGTGGTCTATTAAAAGTAAGCAATATGAACACGTACCACGCAGCGCATTGGTCCTCCGATCCTTCCTACTACCCCTCCTCGTCAGAGGACAAGCGTTACAGAAGCTCTAAGTGTAGTGTGTGGTGGGACATGCCAAGGCTTAATTAAAGTTGCCAAAGTAAACAAAACATTTAATTTTATTAGATGTTATTATGGCAGCCTAGCGGTTAAGAGCGTTGGGGCCAGTCACCTAAAGGTAGCTGGTTCGAATCCCGGAGCTGACTAAGTGAAAAATCTGCCGATGTGTCCTTGAGCAAGTCACTGAACATTTAATTACTCCTGTAAGTCTCAAAGAGTGTCTGTTAAATGATTTAAAACATTTTATATCAAATTGAATTAGTTAAAAATAAGGAATAGTAAAAAACAATAACGACTACTCACAAGATGAATAAAATACACAGTAATGAAGCTACATACAGGGAGTACTAGTACCATTAGAAATGCCTAACTCTATCCCATGACGGTGTCATAACCTATCAACGTCGTACTATTGGTAGCCTCAATTGCCAGACCGAAGAAGGTTCGGAGAGAGAGCCAGCTGGTGGTCGAGATTAGCCAGACTCAATGCACTCCAGACACCGTGGCTGTTGAAAGAGACTGTAGACGCGTTCCTCTGCCCAGTTGTGTCTGACGCATGCCACATCTTAAAATATACCTTGATAGGTATTTCAAGTATCAGCTAATCACATTATATGATATAGCAATCTGTCAGTGGATGACACGGTCGATGATGTGGCACGCAACCATTGGTTGATGCATGCAACATCTGAGCAGGTCAACGCGACCTTTACAAAATGAATTTGAAGTTGCACTACTCATGGTTACCAACAGTGGGCAGCAGACACCACCCACTGAGGCTGTATGAGGGTGCCTCTACAGTAGTGATATTTGTTGTACTGGACGGAGGCTTGGTATTTTATAGAGTAGGGCATCACCTCCTGGGGGATGTGGAATGGGATGTTTAAGGTGTCAAAGATGATAGTTTACCTTTGATGGTGAAGAGGACCAGTAGGATCAGTGATTATGCCACAGTGGTCTGGTCTGGACTGGTCTGGTCTGGACTGGTCTGGACTGGTCTGGTCTAGACTGGTCTGGTCTGGACTGGTCTGGTCTGGTCTGGTCTAGACTGGTCTGGTCTGGACTGGTCTGGTCTGGTCTGGACTGGTCTGGTCTGGACTGGTCTGGACCAGTCTGGTCTGGTCTGGACCGGTCTGGTCTTTTCTAACGCAGACATGAATGATTCGTTAGAATCACACAATAATTCTTAATTGATCTATCAATTTACTCATATCCCTAAAATCTCCCAGATCATCCAAGCTGACAACTCTGTGCATTCTCAAACCCCTGTGTATAAACACATTCACCAATTGTGCTCTATCTAATGCACTTAATATTTCCCCCCCAAAAAAAGGTATTCAATATGTATGTTACAAGTGTGATGTGTTACCAAAAACCAAAACACCACTTATGTCTTCTTCAATGTCTTACATTTAAATTTTTACCAAAAACTTCAAATAGAAAATGTACATCCAAAGCATCATTAACCTGCTCACCCTTCTGACAGTCACCTAAACACTGTCTGCAGACACGTCGTCACCCACTCCCCCTCCTCTCACACCCAGATAACAGTGTTCCTGTTATTGTGGTTATTGTCCATCCTACTGTGTCTCTGCGTAACAGGGTCTTATTCATTAGCGCACACCAAACCAAAACACATTCAGGTAGTCTCTCTCTGTTTTCAGTGTGTTTTCTTCTGTTTGATGACCTAATGAACATGACCGTGGCTGTGAGATGGTGATGTGACAGATGCAACGGATGTGAAACGGCTAGCTTAGTTAGCGGTGCGCGCTAAATAGCGTTTCAATCGGTGACTTCACTTGCTCTGAGACCTTGAAGTAGTAGTTCCCCTTTGCTCTGCAAGGGCCGTGGCTTTTGTGGAGCGATGGGTAAAGATGCTTCGTGGTGTGACTGTTGTTGATGTGTGCAGAGGGTCCCTGGTTCGCGCCCGGGTATGAGCGAGGGGACGGTCTAAAGTTATACTGTTACACAGACACAAAGCTGAGACTGACCAAGTACATCCCAAAGACAGCCACTCCTTTTATTATCCCTTCCTGTTCTCTCTAGGGACCCTTGATTATTTGTGTTTTGACATTCATTGTCTGCTAATAGTGGGGGAAGAAAAGAGATCGTTTAGGGAGGTGGAACTGAATATGTTGTCTGGTCACAGAAGGGTCTCCAGGCATGTTGGTTATTGTGTCGTTTGGCTGGATGCTATGATAGTGTCAGTCTGAGAGAGAGGGAGGGGGAAAAGACAATGGCCGTTATATGATTATCGCTGTGCTTAAAGGTCCAATGCAACCATTTTTTATCTCACTATCAAATAATTTATGGGTAACAATTAAGTATCTTACTGTTATTGTTTTCAATTAAAATTGTCATGTACTGTCATGTTGTGTCTTGTCTCTGTCCTTTCCCTTCACCCTGTCTCCCTCTGCTGGTCGTTGTTAGGTTACCTTTTCTCCCCCTCTTTCCCCCAGCTGTGTCTTGTCTCCTCCTAACCACCTCGTCACCCCTTTTCCCACCTGTTCCCTTTTTCCCTCTGATTAGGTCCCTATATCTCTCTCTGTTTCTGCTCCTGTCCTTGTCGGATTCTTGTTTGTTGTGTTTCATGCCTGAACCAGACTGTCGTCATGTTTGCTGTAACCTTGTCTTGTCCTGTCGGAATCTGCCGGTCCGTCTGAGCCTACCTATGTTTGGTAATTAAAGAAGCTCTGTTTAAGTTAATTCGCTTTTGGGTCCTCATTCACGCACCGTAACAGAAGAATCCGACCAAGAATGGACCCAGCGACTTCGGATCCTCTCCACTCAGCCGTCGGGATCCAGGGAGCGATGCTAGGCAGACACGAGCAGGAATTGTCTGCTGCTCGACATGCCGTTGAGACCCTGGCCACCCAAGTCTCCAACCTCACAGAACAGGTTCACCATCTCCGCCTCGATCCACCGGCCACTTCCAGGGCTTTCGAATCTCCGGAGCCCAGAATCAATAACCCGCCGTGTTACTCTGGGGAGCCCACTGAATGCCGCTCGTTCCTCACCCAGTGTGATATTGTGTTTTCTCTCCAGCCCTACACTTTCTCCAGGAGCACTGCTCGTGTCGCCTACGTCATATCTCTCCTTATTGGACGGGCTCGTGAGTGGGGCACGGCAATCTGGGAGGCAAGGGCTGAGTGTACTAACCAGTATCAGGACTTTAAGGAGGAGATGATACGGGTTTTTGATCGATCTGTTTTTGGGGAGGAGGCTTCCAGGGCCCTGTCTTCCCTATGTCAAGGTAATCGATCCATAACAGACTACTCTATTGAGTTTCGCACTCTTGCTGCCTCCAGTGGCTGGAACGAGCCGGCTTTGCTCGCTCGTTTTCTGGAGGGTCTCCGCGCAGAGGTAAAGGATGAGATTCTCTCCCGGGAGGTTCCTTCCAGCGTGGATTCCTTGATTGAACTCGCTATTCGCATTGAGCGACGGGTTGATCTTCGTCACCGAGCTCGTGGAAAGGAGCTCGCGTTCTCCGTTGCCCCCCTCTCCGCATCACTACCATCTTCCTCTGCCGGCTCGGGTGCTGAGCCCATGCAGCTGGGAGGTATCCGCATCTCGACTAAGGAGAGGGAACGGAGAATCACCAACCGCCTCTGTCTCTATTGCGGTTCCGCTGGTCATTTTGTCACTTCATGTCCAGTAAAAGGCCAGAGCTCATCAGTAAGCGGAGGGCTACTGGTGAGCGCTACTACTCCTGTCTCTCCTTCAAGATCCTGCACTACCTTGTCGGTCCATCTACGCTGGACCGGTTCGTCAGCTTCCTGCAGTGCCTTAATAGACTCTGGGGCGGAGGGCTGTTTTATGGACGAGACCTGGGCTCGGGAACATGACATTCCTCTCAGACAGTTAAAGGAGCCCACGGCCTTGTTCGCCCTGGATGGTAGTCCTCTCCCCAGGATTCAGCGTGAGACGCTACCTTTAACCCTCACTGTTTCTGATAATCATAGTGAAACCATTTCTTTTTTAATTTTTCGTTCACCTTTTACACCTGTTGTTTTGGGCCATCCCTGGCTAGTTTGTCATAATCCTTCCATTAATTGGTCTAGTAATTCTATCCTCTCCTGGAACGTCTCTTGTCATGTGAAATGTTTAATGTCTGCTATCCCTCCTGTTTCCTCTGTCTCTTCTTCACAGGAGGAGCCTGGTGATTTGATAGGGGTGCCGGAGGAATATCACGATCTGCGCACGGTGTTCAGTCGGTCCAGGGCCACCTCTCTTCCTCCACACCGGTCGTATGATTGTAGTATTGATCTCCTTCCGGGAACCACCCCCCCCCCGGGGTAGACTATACTCTCTGTCGGCTCCCGAACGTAAGGCTCTCGAAGATTATTTGTCTGTAGCTCTTGACGCCGGTACCATAGTCCCCTCCTCCTCTCCCGCCGGAGCGGGGTTTTTTTTTGTCAAGAAGAAGGACGGGTCTCTGCGCCCCTGCATAGATTATCGAGGGCTGAATGACATAACAGTGAAGAATCGTTATCCGCTTCCTCTTATGTCTTCAGCCTTCGAGATCCTGCAGGGAGCCAGGTTTTTCACTAAGTTGGACCTTCGTAACGCTTACCATCTCGTGCGCATCAGGGAGGGGGACGAGTGGAAGACGGCGTTTAACACTCCGTTAGGGCACTTTGAATACCGGGTTCTTCCTTTCGGCCTCGCTAACGCTCCAGCTGTCTTTCAGGCATTAGTCAATGACGTCCTGAGAGACATGCTGAACATCTTTGTTTTCGTTTACCTTGACGATATCCTGATTTTTTCACCGTCACTCCAGATTCATGTTCAGCACGTTCGACGTGTCCTCCAGCGCCTTTTAGAGAAATGTCTTTTTGTGAAGGCTGAGAAGTGTACTTTTCATGCCTCCTCCGTCACATTTCTCGGTTCTGTTATTTCCGCTGAAGGCATTAAGATGGATCCCGCTAAGGTCCAAGCTGTCATTGATTGGCCCGTCCCTAAGTCACGCGTCGAGCTGCAGCGCTTTCTCGGCTTCGCGAACTTCTATCGTCGTTTCATCCGTAATTTCGGTCAGGTGGCAGCTCCTCTCACAGCCCTTACTTCTGTCAAGACATGCTTTAAGTGGTCCGTTTCCGCCCAGGGAGCTTTTGATCTCCTCAAGAATCGTTTTACATCCGCTCCTATCCTTGTTACACCTGACGTCTCTAGACAGTTCGTTGTCGAGGTTGACGCGTCAGAGGTGGGCGTGGGAGCCATTCTTTCTCAGCGCTCCCTCTCTGACGACAAGGTCCACCCATGCGCGTATTTTTCTCATCGCCTGTCGCCGTCGGAACGTAACTATGATGTGGGTAACCGCGAACTGCTCGCCATCCGGTTAGCCCTAGGCGAATGGCGACAGTGGTTGGAGGGGGCGACCGTTCCTTTTGTCGTTTGGACTGACCATAGGAACCTTGAGTACATCCGTTCTGCCAAACGACTTAATGCGCGTCAGGCGCGTTGGGCGCTGTTTTTCGCTCGTTTCGAGTTCGTGATTTCTTATCGTCCGGGCTCTAAGAACACCAAGCCTGATGCTTTGTCTCGTCTCTTCAGTTCTTCAGTAGCCTCCACTGACCCCGAGGGGATTCTCCCTGAGGGGCGTGTTGTCGGGTTGACTGTCTGGGGAATTGAGAGGCAGGTAAAGCAAGCGCTCACTCACACTCCGTCGCCGCGCGCTTGTCCTAGGAACCTTCTTTTCGTTCCCGTTCCTACTCGTCTGGCCGTTCTTCAGTGGGCTCACTCTGCCAAGTTAGCCGGCCACCCTGGCGTTCGGGGTACGCTTGCTTCCATTCGCCAGCGTTTTTGGTGGCCCACCCAGGAGCATGACGCGTCGTTTTGTGGCTGCTTGTTCGGTCTGCGCGCAGACTAAGTCCGGTAACTCTCCTCCTGCCGGCCGTCTCAGGCCGCTTCCTATTCCCTCTCGACCGTGGTCTCACATCGCCTTAGATTTTGTCACCGGACTGCCTTCGTCAGCGGGGAAGACTGTTATTCTTACGGTTGTCGATAGGTTCTCTAAGGCGGCTCATTTCATTCCCCTTGCTAAGCTTCCTTCTGCTAAAGAGACGGCACAGATCATCATCGAGAATGTTTTCAGAATTCATGGCCTTCCGTCGGACGTCGTTTCGGACAGAGGTCCGCAATTCACGTCTCAATTTTGGAGGGAGTTTTGCCGTTTGATTGGGGCTTCCGTCAGTCTCTCTTCCGGCTTTCACCCCCAGTCTAACGGTCAAGCAGAACGGGCCAATCAGACTATTGGTCGCATCTTACGCAGTCTTTCTTTTCGCAACCCTGCGTCTTGGTCAGAACAGCTCCCCTGGGCAGAATACGCCCACAACTCGCTTCCTTCGTCTGCGACCGGGCTATCTCCTTTTCAGAGTAGCCTCGGGTACCAGCCTCCGCTGTTCTCATCTCAGTTCGCCGAGTCCAGCGTCCCCTCCGCTCAGGCTTTTGTCCAACGTTGCGAGCGCACCTGGAAGAGGGTCAGGTCTGCACTTTGCCGTTATAGGACGCAGACTGTGAGGGCTGCTAATAAGCGTAGAACTAAGAGTCCTAGATATTGTCGCGGTCAGAGAGTTTGGCTCTCCACTCAGAACCTTCCCCTTAAGACGGCTTCTCGCAAGTTGACCCCGCGGTTCATTGGTCCGTTCCGTATTTCTCGGGTCATTAATCCTGTCGCAGTTCGACTTCTTCTTCCGCGATACCTTCGTCGCGTCCACCCGGTCTTCCATGTCTCCTGCATCAAGCCCGTCCTTCGCGCCCCCGCTCGTCTTCCCCCCCCCCCCCCCATCCTTGTCGAGGGCGCACCCATCTACAGGGTCCGTAGAATTTTGGACATGCGTCCTCGGGGCCGTGGTCACCAGTACCTCGTAGATTGGGAGGGGTACGGTCCTGAGGAGAGGAGTTGGGTTCCCTCTCGGGACGTGCTGGACCGTGCGCTGATCGAGGATTTCCTCCGTTGCCGCCAGGTTTCCTCCTCGAGTGCGCCAGGAGGCGCTCGGTGAGTGGGGGGGTACTGTCATGTACTGTCATGTTGTGTCTTGTCTCTGTCCTTTCCCTTCACCCTGTCTCCCTCTGCTGGTCGTTGTTAGGTTACCTTTTCTCCCCCTCTTTCCCCCAGCTGTGTCTTGTCTCCTCCTAACCACCTCGTCACCCCTTTTCCCACCTGTTCCCTTTTTCCCTCTGATTAGGTCCCTATATCTCTCTCTGTTTCTGCTCCTGTCCTTGTCGGATTCTTGTTTGTTGTGTTTCATGCCTGAACCAGACTGTCGTCATGTTTGCTGTAACCTTGTCTTGTCCTGTCGGAATCTGCCGGTCCGTCTGAGCCTACCTATGTTTGGTAATTAAAGAAGCTCTGTTTAAGTTAATTCGCTTTTGGGTCCTCATTCACGCACCGTAACAAAAATAGTCAAAAATAAACAAAAATAGCTTTGTATCAAAAAGCTACTTCTCAAGCAAGGATTTTGCTAGGACTGTCTGGGAGTGGTCTGAAATCTAGCTGTTATTGGCAGAGAGGTTTGGAACTCTCTTTCTTATTCGTCTATGAACCAATTTACTGCTTGGTGATGTCACCAGGCAGGCCAAAACTCCATCCCAACAAAACAGGCTATAATTTCTGTCAGTCTTTTCAAACAGCTAAAACACTAAAAGGGCATTATCATCATTTTCCTAAATGTCACTCGATTATTTCAACCTCATAGTGTGGAAGTAAATATAAAACACAGGAAATCACATTTTTGACTGAACTGGGCCCTTTAACTTGCCTGTCTGAATACTTCTGCCTTCTACAATGCCTTCTCATTCTTCTACATCCCATCTTTCCTTCCCTTTCTCCTTCTGCCCAGTACTCTACCCTGAACCTTAGTCCCTGTTACTAACCGGCTACCACCCAGTACCCTGCCCTGAACCTTAGTCCCTGTTACTAACCGGCTACCACCCAGTACCCTGCCCTGAACCTTAGTCCCTGTTACTAACCGGCTACCACCCAGTACCCTGCCCTGAACCTTAGTCACTGTTACTAACCGGCTACCACCCAGTTACTCAACCCTGCCTTGCACCTTAGTCACTGTTACTAGCCGGCTACCACCGGGTTACTCAACCCTGCACCTTAGTCACTGTTACTAGCCGGCTACCACCCGGTTACTCAACCCTGCACCTTAGTCACTGTTACTAGCCGGCTACCACCCGGTTACTCAACCCTGCACCTTAGTCACTGTTACTAGCCGGCTACCACCCGGTTACTCAACCCTGCACCTTAGTCACTGTTACTAGCCGGCTACCACCCAGTTACTCAACCCTGAACCTTAGTCACTGTTACTAGCCGGCTACCACCCGGTTACTCAACCCTGCACCTTAGTCACTGTTACTAGCCGGCTACCACCCGGTACTCAACCCTGCACCTTAGTCACTGTTACTAGCTGGCTACCACCCGGTTACTCAATCCTGCACCTTAGTCACTGTTACTAGCCGGCTACCACCCGGTACTCAACCCTGCACCTTAGTCACTGTTACTAGCCGGCTACCACCCGGTTACTCAACCCTGCACCTTAGTCACTGTTACTAGCCGGCTACCACCCGGTTACTCAACCCTGCACCTTAGTCACTGTTACTAGCCGGCTACCACCCGGTTACTCAACCCTGCACCTTAGTCCCTGTTACTAGCCGGTTACCACCCGGTACTCAACCCTGCACCTTAGAGGCTGCTGCCCTATGTACATAGACATGGAACACTGGTCACTTTAACAATGTTTACATACTGTTTTACCCATGTCACATATATATACTGTATTCTAGTCTAGTGTGCAGACCTAACATCCGTCCTGTGAGTCTGTGACTTTGTGCAGACCTAACATCCGTCCTGTGAGTCTGTGACTGTGTGCAGACCTAACATCCGTCCTGTGAGTCTGTGACTGTGTGCAGACCTAACATCCGTCCTGTGAGTCTGTGACTGTGTGCAGACCTAACATCTGTCCTGTGAGTCTGTGACTGTGTGCAGACCTAACATCCGTCCTGTGAGTCTGTGACTTTGTGCAGACCTAACATCCGTCCTGTGAGTCTGTGACTTTGTGCAGACCTAACATCCGTCCTGTGAGTCTGTGACTTTGTGCAGACCTAACATCCGTCCTGTGAGTCTGTGACTTTGTGCAGACCTAACATCCGCCCTGCGAGTCTATGACTTTGTGCAGACCTAACATCCGTCCTGAGTCTGTGACTTTGTGCAGACCTAACATCCGTCCTGTGAGTCTGTGACTGTGTGCGGACCTAACATCCGTCCTGTGAGTCTGTGACTTTGTGCAGACCTAACATCCGTCCTGTGAGTCTGTGAGCCCCCGTGTTCTTCTCATGTTTGTCTATAGTTCTCATCAGGGATCAATACAAACCGCTGGCTGGGTGGGTTGACGTGATTCATAGTGTGCAACGTGAAGCCATGCTGTGGTGACTCCTCCCAGGTGTCACCATTACAGTAAAGGAGAAAGATGATGGTATGTTCCCTCTCCCCAGAGAACATACAGGCACAAACAGGATGTGTGTGTGTGTGTGTGTGTGTGTGTGTGTGTGTGTGTGTGCGTGTACTGTAGATTTCCGTGTGCATGTGGAGCACAGGGCTGTTAGGCGGCCACCTCATGTGACACAGACACACAGGTACCAATTGAGGCCAAACTATAATGGCCTTCTCACCCCAGAGATGCTTTCCTTCCAACTGGAACTGTGCAGAGTATAACCGCAATCTCAGTGTGTGTAAAACATGTTGTCTTGGCACAGACAGGTGTATGCTGAAGCAGCTTCTGTCTCGCCCTACTCGTGATCAATGATGTCTGTAGACGTGAATAAAATACTGTATATTATGTAGGTATATGCTCGTGAGGAGACAATGTTACTGAGACACGTTTGCACTAACAGAATAAACCCACAAGCATATATACAGGAACCTTGATTTCCAGCTTTCGCACGTTTGTGTTTAAACACCGTTAGTGAAGACTAGACCATATGTAGACAGAATATAGTGTGTATGATGTCATATATATGCAGTATGTCTTTGAATAAACCCATACTCACAACAAACTAACTAACTAACTAACAATCAAACACATTTCAGTGAGTTTATTCTCATTGGGTTATACCCATTCTCGTTGGGTTATATCCATTCTCGTTGGGTTATACCCATTCTCGTTGGGTTATATCCATTCTCATTGGGTTATACCCATTCTCATTGGGTTATACCCATTCTCATTGGGTTATATTAATTCTCATTGGGTTATACCCATTCTCATTGGGTTATACCCATTCTCATTGGGTTATACCCATTCTCATTGGGTTATACCCATTCTCGTTGGGTTATATTAATTCTCGTTGGGTTATACCCATTCTCATTGGGTTATACCCATTCTCATTGGGTTATACCCATTCTCGTTGGGTTATACCCATTCTCATTGGGTTATATTAATTCTCGTTGGGTTATACCCATTCTCATTGGGTTATATCCATTCTCATTGGGTTATACCCATTCTCATTGGGTTATACCCATTCTCATTGGGTTATATCCATTCTCATTGGGTTATACCCATTCTCATTGGGTTATACCCATTCTCGTTGGGTTATATTCATTCTCGTTGGGTTATACCCATTCTCATTGGGTTATACCCATTCTCATTGGGTTATACCCATTCTCGTTGGGTTATACCCATTCTCATTGGGTTATATTAATTCTCATTGGGTTATATTAATTCTCGTTGGGTTATACCCATTCTCATTGGGTTATACCCATTCTCATTGGGTTATATTAATTCTCGTTGGGTTATATTAATTCTCATTGGGTTATACCCATTCTCATTGGGTTATACCCATTCTCGTTGGGTTATACCCATTCTCGTTGGGTTATATTAATTCTCGTTGGATTATACCCATTCTCATTGGGTTATATCCATTCTCATTGGGTTATACCCATTCTCATTGGGTTATACCCATTCTCGTTGGGTTATATTAATTCTCGTTGGGTTATACCCATTCTCATTGGGTTATACCCATTCTCATTGGGTTATACCCATTCTCGTTGGGTTATACCCATTCTCATTGGGTTATACCCATTCTCGTTGGGTTATACCCATTCTCGTTGGGTTATATTAATTCTCGTTGGATTATACCCATTCTCATTGGGTTATATCCATTCTCATTGGGTTATACCCATTCTCATTGGGTTATACCCATTCTCGTTGGGTTATATTAATTCTCGTTGGGTTATATCCATTCTGATTGGGTTATATTCACTGCCCTATTTACTGTATAGAGTATTTGTCCTTGGTTATACCTGTCAGTAAAGGACTTTGGGTTCAGAAAATACCTCGCTGTGGGAAGAGCAGTAAAGAGAAGCCATATTCTTCTGGTTAAAATACAGTATGAATGATTAATTCCCTAAATGTGGGACAAGGACAGGTCAGGACTCAGGAGAGAGTCTTCCACAAAGGGGGTGTATAATGCTTACCCTGCTGTACTATCCACTGTAATTATGTCCAACCTGTCCAGATGTTTTTATATGGAAGGACCCCTGGAAAGTGAGATGGCACACCTCAAGAAGCCCAGTGTTTGTCACTTCAGTCTAGAACAGTGTCAAATGTTGTTGATTCTACAGAGGGAAATACAAGTGTGTTATACAGATGGTATGACTGTATAAAATACTCCTTTGTCATTCAGAATTAATCTCCCAGACACACACGCACGCACACACACACACACACTCACACAGAGGTCCATTGAAAACTTCCACAGGAGGAAAATCTGTGTGAAGCTCCTGCTGATGACACAGGACATGAGATATGTTACTATGGAGACAGTGTAATGTACTGTAAGGGCCCCTGTGGAGAGTCAGGGGGTCAGAGAAGGGGGACAGTTTATGAAGGTGCACTTTGTTGCTCTTCCTTTCTCTCTCTCTGTATATTTTCTTTCTCTCTCTCTCTTTCTCTCTCTCTCTCTCTCTCTCTCTTTTGCTTTCTCTCTCTCTCTCTCTCTCTCGCTTTTGTTTTCTCTCTCTCTCTCTCCCTCTCTCCATCCTATATCGTTGTATCTGAACAGTGTGGCCATGATGACTGAAATCGGAACTTTCAGAAATCTGAGGATCTCTGCTCATCGCTGTCTGATGAGATGTCCTTCTTCCTGTTATAGAGAGAGAGAGGAGAGAGGATATAGAAGTGTTATTCCAGCACTGCATCACACTGCTCAGCCTGCACTCCACTCTCTCCTCTCATCATGAACCTGCTTGTAGTCTGTCTGTGCTATGCAGTTTTGGAGCTCTTGGCAGTCAATTGTAAGTATAACATTTTCCTCTTAGTTGTCATTTTATTCATGTAGTGAATACTTCATTATCACTTATTCAGGTTTTTATGTGACCCAGAGTGCGGAGATATGCTGATGATTTGTGTGTTTATATATGAATTGCTTTCAATAATATGCACGACAAAACAATGCATGATTAGCATTGTGTTGTATTGCTTGTCTTTGCATGCTGACTGCCTCCTAAAGTAGAAACCTGTTTACTCAGCAGTACACATAATGTTCAGGGTCTAGACATCTGTTGTCACTTGTTATAAAGGTATTATATTGGTGTCACGATCCTTTGATGTTGAATAGAACAGAATTTAGATTATAAATTCTGTTGTCAACAGAAAATCTAATCTGTCCTTCTGGGATGAACTCACAGGCCAGGTTTCTTGAACACAGATTAAGCCTTGTTCAGGACTAAAAAACATGCCCAGAGGAGATTCTGTATGTAGCATGCCTTGTTGTCAAGAACTAGGTAGAAACCGAGCTATACTGTATTACCAACAGTAACAATGACAGGGATTTTTCCTCTCTCTGGTGTTACACAGCCCTGTGAAGGCAAACTCTCTCTGGTGTTACACAGCCCTGTGAAGACAAGCTCTCCCTGGTGTTACACAGCCCTGTGAAGGCAAGCTCTCTCTGGTGTTACACAGCCCTGTGAAGGCAAGCTCTCTCTGGTGTTACACAGCCCTGTGAAGACAAGCTCTCTCTGGTGTTACACAGCCCTGTGAAGGCAAGCTCTCTCTGGTGTTACACAGCCCTGTGAAGACAAGCTCTCTCTGGTGTTACACAGCCCTCATACAATATCATGTAACTGTTTCTGTTTCCATGTTTCAGGATCTGACTCAATACGAGGAAGGTGTTCTTAATATGTTGTACATTCAGTGTATATTTATATCACATCCCATATACCATGTAATCCTACACACGTTGTTTCCATGCCTTCCTGCAGGTCAGGAGGTCATACAGGACCGTATAGTCGGAGGTTACGCTCCAGCCCCCAATTCCATCAAATACATTGTGTCCTTACAGACCACCAAGGGACAGCACTTCTGTGGCGGATCGTTAGTACACAAGTACTGGGTGCTTACAGCCGCTCACTGTAACATAGGGTGAGTCAGTCAATATACTGCTTTATTACACTGAGGAGAAGTTAGCATGACTCTAAACACTGTATCCCATATGCATACAGATGTGCAGTAGTACAGTGACATGTTTTTCTTACTTGCTCTTTCCTAATACTGTAGTAGTAAGATTAAAAAATTTAAAAAATACATTTGAAAAAGTCAAGCAGAACTAAAAAAAAAACACAAAAATGAGAAATAACCATGTATTACTGTCTCTGTCACATGTTAAAAACTTCACACGTGTCCAAAAACCACATGTCCCACTCATGAAAATGTATATAAAAAAATACTAGAATTTCACATTTCTTTCACACAGGTGTTCACACGTCCAATAACCACGTGTGTTTATAACCACGTGTCCAATAACCACGTGTGTTTATAACCACGTGTGTTTATAACCACGTGTCCAATAACCACGTGTGTTTATAACCACGTGTGTTTATAACCACGTGTCCAATAACCACGTGTGTTTATAACCACGTGTCCAATAACCACGTGTGTTTATAACCACGTGTGTTTATAACCACGTGTGTTTATAACCACGTGTGTTTTCACATTTACCTGTGATTGTTTTTCATGTGTTTTTTATTGTTGTTGTGAGAATCAGTCCTGATCTCTGTTTGTTTGTCGTTAGCAGCCTCAGTGAGTCTTGGGACTGGGAGGTCAGACAGACAGTAAAGGGCGATAAGAGACACACTGGGCTCAGCAGAGCAACCTTGGCATGTCTGTCATCGCAGCGCAGCGTGCGTTACACGACGAGGTGTCAACATGTCAGACGTTGTAGGTTCAGAAAGGATAACAGTCACATTGTTCCTGTTTCACACAGGGAAGCATTGTACCCACTTATACACCCACTTCAGTGCAGTCAGCGCAAAGGAAACTTTTGGGATGTTGAATGCACCTCAGATGTCTTTTCCTTTGTTATTTGTTGCATAAAGCAGAAGGAAAAAATGTATTTTAAATAACGTTAGTCAGTGTTTGCCAAGTTGAACACAGCTCAAATTGCACTCCACCGTCTAAGGACAGAGCAGATGGCAATGCTCCAATAATGTCAACAACGAGGTTGAATGTATCTCTGATGTCTCCCTTGCCTCTCCTCCCAGGTCAGATCAGATGATGATTGTAGCAGGGGACTACTCTCTGAGTATGTTTGAGGGAACGGAGCAGTATTCCAAACCTCACAGAATTATCCCCCATCCTCTGTACAACAAGACCACCAACAATGCTGACATCATGCTCATCAAGGTACAGGATACAACCATAGACAATGTACATATTCACCTACCTTTCATATTCATGTTCATTATAACATCATTGTATACAGCTGTTTTAGGATGTTTGGCCAAGTGATAGGCCTTATATTAGAGTAACTAGCTGTGTATTACATTTGTAATTACCTTGTAATAACTTAGTAAGTACATGTATTTCCGTTTAGTTCAGTTCAATTCTATTCTGTTCAATTCAACTCAACTCAGTCAACTCAACTCAGTCACCTCAACTCAGTCACCTCAGCTCAACTCAACTCAGTCAACTTAGCTCAACTCAATTCAACTCAACTCAGTCAACTCAACTCAGTCACCTCAGCTCAACTCAACTCAGTCAACTTAGCTCAACTCAATTCAACTCAACTCAGTCAACTCAACTCAGTCACCTCAGCTCAACTCAACTCAGTCAACTTAGCTCAACTCAATTCAACTCAACTCAGTCAACTCAATTCAACAACTCAGTCAATTCTACTCAACTCTGTCAACTCAATTCAATAACTCAGTCAACTCAATTCAACTCAAATCAGTCAACTCAGCTCAACTCAATTCAACAATTCAACTCAATTCAACAATTCAACTCAATTCAACTCAATTCAACAATTCAACTCAATTCAACAATTCAACTCAATTCAACTCCCCCTCTATCTCTTTTCTTCCACCCTTTGCAGCTGAGGGTTCCCATGGTGATGGGTAGCTATGTGTCCCTGGCACCCCTCCCTCGGCAGGGTACAGGGGTTATGGCGGGGCGGGTGTGTCGTGTGTCGGGGTGGGGGTACACCTCTCTGGGAGGGGGTCAGATCCCCTCCACCCTGCGGACTGTCAAGCTGCCCATCGTGTCATCGGCCAGGTGCAACAGCAGCGAGTCTTTCAATGGGAACATCACCTCCAACATGATCTGTGCCGGATACAATGCTGGGGGCAAGGACGCGTGCAAGGTACTGGACCTGATAGATGTAACAGGTTGAGTTTTTGAACACGCCCTATTGGCCTGTCAGTTCCCACTAGCTGTATAGGATAGTTAAGGGTGTGTTCGAGAACCTATTTCCTTAATCTATAGTTACACAACACAATCACATTTTAATTCTCTCTTCTCATGATAGTTTACCTACCTTGTGGTGGCCTCAGAAAATGAGACACGTTGTCATGGAAACTGAGTGTGGGTGTGGTGTACCTTGTGGTTTCCAGGGAGATTCCGGCGGGCCGCTGGTGTGCGAGGGGCGTGTCTACGGTGTGGTCTCATGGGGAAACGGCTGCGGAGATGCCAAGTTTCCGGGCGTTTACACAGCGGTGTCCAAGTTCCGGCGGTGGGTCGACAGAACCATCTACAGCTCCTACACACGCTGTCTGAAGTATTAAAGAGAAGTAGAGTGGGGGGGGAGAGAGGGAAGAGAGAGAGAGAGAGAGAGGTAGAGGAGAGAGAGAGAGCGAAAGAGGGGGAGGAAGAGAGAGAGGGGTAGAGATGGGGAGAGAGCGAGAGAGAGGTAGAGAAGGGAGAGAGAGAGCGAAAGAGGGGGAGGAAGAGAGAGAGGGGTAGAGATGGGGAGAGAGCGAGAGAGAGAGGTAGAGAAGGGAGAGAGAGAGCGAAAGAGGGGGAGAGAGAGGTAGAGATTGGGAGAAAGAGAGAGCGAAAGAGGGGAGGAGAGAGAGAGGTAAAGAGGGGGAGAGAGAGAGAGGTAAAAAAGGGTAGAGGTAGAGGGGGATTGAGAGATGTAGAGAGGGGGAGACAGAGAGAGGTAGAGCGGGGGAGACAGAGAGAGGTAGAGGGGGGGAGACAGAGAGAGATAGAGCGGGGGAGACAGAGAGAGGTAAAAAAGGGGAGAGGTAGAGAGGGATTGAGAGAGGTAGAGAGGGGGAGACAGAGAGAGGGGGAGACAGAGAGAGATAGAGCAGGGGAGACAGAGAGAGGGGGAGACAGAGTATAGAATGACTAAATGTTTTCCAGTAACGATGATTGACAGAGTGTATAATGGCTATTAAAGAAGGTGTTGATGGTACCAGAGACACTACACAAGTCATTGTACAATCATAACTACTTAAATGAGGTTGTGATTCAACTATTTGAGAAAGAAAGTCTCCTGTCAGGAGTGCCTGTGTTACTGTAGATGTCAACGGTCTCTATTCATGAACAGACACCACCATTTGGGTTAAACGGCACCGTATGGATTTATCATTTGTAATTATGAATTTACAGACACGTACTTCCTCATCATTTTATACAAATAAATGCCCGGATTTTAAAACACGTTGGATTTTGTTTTACAGTTCTTCATTTCTATCCCTCTGATTGCATTGATGAGTAATAAGACATGCAGGGCTGCACTAACTATTATAACACATGAATAATCCACTGATATGTTAATACTGTGTTACCCTTAGATAATGTCTCTATACAGAAGGGTATAAAACATACGTCAGATGCATGTCTCTAACATCAGGGCTCTCCTTTGACTCCCACGGGTCCTGGGAGACTGGGTGAGACATGGTGAGACTGGGTGAGACATGGTGAGACTGGGTGTGACAGGGTGTGACAGGGTGAGACATGGTGAGACAGGGTGAGACAGGGTGAGACAGAGTGAGACCGGATGAGACAGGGTGAGACCAGATGAGACCGGGTGAGACCGGATGAGAAAGGATGAGACCGGGTGTGAGAGGGTGAGACAGGGTGTGACAGGGTGAGACTCTCCTTTGACTCCCACGGGTCCTGGGAGACTGGGTGAGACAGGGTGAGACTGGGTGAGACAGGGTGAGACCTGATGAGAAAGGATGAGACTGGGTGTGACAGGGTGAGACAGGGTGAGACCGGGTGTGACAGGGTGAGACAGGGTGAGACCGGATGAGACCGGGTGAGACCGGATGAGAAAGGATGAGACCGGGTGTGACAGGGTGTGACAGGGTGAAACAGGGTGAGACCGGATGAGAAAGGATGAGACTGGGTGTGACAGGGTGAGACAGGGTGAGACCGGGTGAGGCAGGGTAAGACCGGGTGAGACAGGGTGAGATTGGGTGAGACAGGGTAAGACCGGGTGAGACGGTGTGACTGGGTGTGACAGGGTTGAGACGGTGTGACAGGGTGTGACAGGGTGAGACCGGGTGAGACTGGGTGAGACTGGGTGAGACTGGGTGAGACAGAGCGAGAAGGTGTGACAGGGTGAGACCGGGTGAGACAGGGTGAGACCGGGTGAGACAGGGTGAGACCGGGTGAGATGGTGAGACCGGGTGTAACAGGGTGAGACCAGGTGAGACAGGGTGAGACCGGGTGAGACAGGGTGAGACTGGGTGTGACAGGGTGAGACTGGGTGTGACAGGGTGAGACAGGGTGAGACAGGGTGAGACTGGGTGAGACAGGGTGAGACGGTGAGACCGGGTGAGACAGGGTGAGACCGGGTGAGACAGGGTGAGACCGGGTGAGACTGGGTGAGACAGGGCATGACAGGGTGAGAAGGTGTAACAGGGTGAGACTAGGTGTGACAGGGTGAGACTGGGTGTGACAGGGTGAGACTGGGTGTGACAGGGTGAGACAGGGTGAGACAGGGTGAGACAGGGTGAGACTGGGTGAGACCGGGTGAGACAGGGTGAGACAGGGTGAGACAGGGTGAGACCGGGTGAGACAGGGTGAGACCGGGTGAGACTGGGTGAGACAGGGCATGTCAGGGCGAGACAGGGTGAGAAGGTGTGATAGGGTGAGACTGGGTGTGACAGGGTGAGACTGGGTGTGACAGGGTGAGACAGGGTGAGACTAGGTGAGACAGGGTGAGACTAGGTGTGACAGGGTGAGACTGGGTGTGACAGGGTGAGACTGGGTGTGACAGGGTGAGACTGGGTGTGACAGGGTGAGACTAGGTGTGACAGGGTGAGACTAGGTGTGACAGGGTGAGACTGGGTGTGACAGGGTTGGACCAGGAATAGTAGACGGCATATTGAAGTTGGTCCCGCTACAAGAGCTGGTGTCTGGTTTCATGTGTGTGCGTGTGTTTTCATCACCTCACTCTCACTCCAGACCGCCTGTAAAACGAGAGGGTGGGAGAAATTATATTCTGTGATTTACTTACAACCACATCTCTGTCTCTCTATTACATTTCATATTTGAGTCATTTAGCAGACGCTCTTATCCAGAGAGACTTACCATAGTGAGCAGTGGTATCTCTCTATGCTCCCCCCCCCCCCCCCCCCCCCTTCTCTCTTTCCATCTCTAGTGAATGTTTCCTACAGGGATTTGATTGTGTTGTGTGGTTGAGTCTCCGTGTTCCACATGGAACAAAATGTGGTCTCCGGATAGAGTGGACTCAACCTGCCCCTGTGTGAGTGGTGTGTGAAAATATGGGGATTCAGAACAGTACAACTGGACAAACTGCATGTGTGTAAAAGGTCTTAAGGGGCTTTCTGTTCCCAGGTCAGTTTAGGTACATGGTTCAGGGTGAGGAACAGAACCAGGGCACGTACATGAATCTGACCTCCTGTCTGTCTGATCATATTAACTGCCCCTGAACAGGCAGTTAACCCACTGTTCCTAGGCCGTCATTGAAAATAAGAATTTGTTCTTAACTGACTTGCCTGGTTAAATAAAGGTAAAATAAAAAATAAAATAAATAAATATAGGAAAACACTGCCATCCTCTGGTGAGGCTTCCTGCTTGTGTCTACTAGGTGGGTCCATCCATTACAACACTGTTGTAACACAAGGCATTAGGCTACACAGCACGACGGGAAGAACAACTATAGATCAATATAGGCCATCACACACTAGTGGGAAAAATACAGTGACAAGGCCTGTACAGTACACCAGTTCAACATTCGATTTTTAAATCAGCCAAAAATGTCAGTAGGCCTAACAATTCTCTGGATTAAAAATACACTGTTGAATTGACATTTCCAAAATGTGAATCACCCTCTTTCTTACTTAGCCTATAGAATACCGATGAAAATGCATTAATAATGTATAGCTCAATCTGTTGTCTTCCAGTCGACCATATTCACCATATAGCCTACAATAAATTCATATTCCAACGTCATTGTTTTTCCTAGCCGCCGTGCTTCTACACCTGTTTGGGGTTTTAGGCTGGGTTTCTGTACAGCACTTTGAGATATCAGCTGATGTACGAAGGGCTATATAAATACATGTGATTGAATTTGATTGTGATTCCAGCTAGACGGCGTGCGGATGTAACATCAGTCCTCACTGTCAGTCGGTCCAAACTGGAATCTTCTCCGTTCTGGATCGGCTGTGGTCTGCAGCACCACCTGCTCTGCTCTACCTCTCTCTCTCTCTCTGCTCTCTCTCTCTCTGCTCTCCCTCCCTCTCTCTCTCTCTCTCTCTCTCTCTCTCTCTGCTCTCCCTCTCTCTCTCTCTCTCTCTCTCTGCTCTCCCTCCCCCTCTCTCTCTCTCTCTCTCTCTCTCTGCTCTCCATCCCTCTCTCTCTCTCTCTCTCTCTCTGCTCTCCCTCCCTCCGCCCGCGGGATCCGTGTTTTGCATCGCTCCCCAATTTGCATTTTTTCCTCAGACTTTCCGTGCGGCGCTCCAGCCGTTCTTCTAGCTAGAAGGCGTACCACGGTGGCAATATCCATGCGCCCCGCGTTTACAGAACAATACTCACAGTAGAACCCACTGGAACATGTGAATAATGTTGCCGAAGCTTTCCGAAAGTAGAAATTGAGCGTTTTAAAAAAAAAATCAATTTGGATCAATCGCGTTTTGGTTGCGAGACACGTGCCTTCGAGGTAAACAGACAGCAGGACTGGGCAGCCAGATAACGTTAGTACTCTTGGTTAACGTTACATTGTTTTTCTCCTGTGTTACAAGCGTGTATAAGCGGTTATAACGCCACCATAGTGGACGTAGACGTCGAGCGGAGGTTCATTTTGTTTTAGTTTGTGCACCTTGGTTGATAATTGAGACGCAGTTGGACATGTCGGAAGTACTACAAGACAAAATGAGTCATTATGGAAATGAGGATGACGAGGGACACCTTTCCTTCACCTGTCGCCTCCAAGACACCAACAACTTCTTCAGCGGCTCGCAGGGGGGAAAACGCCCACCCAAACTTGGACAGATAGGCAGAAGCAAACGAGGTACCTATGACCATCAAAGCATTTTCAGTTGTGTTATGGGGATGTCTTCTATGTTCATAATCATGAGATGGGAAATAATGGTATGGGCAATTCAATGGGAAGTCGAATCTGTTCACCATCTCCCCGTGACGCACAGTAGGCTATCGCATTCCATGACTGTATTCTGATGATTATGGGATGGGATTAATGGGTTTTAACAATTCTGTTGGCATTGCAACACATGCTTGGATGCGCAGTGCTTGCACTGTTCAATGCCTTTTGGTACAAGTGTTGTCGTGCTGTTCTACTGAATATTCCAACCAACATGCATGCTGGGATTCTAGAGGATTCTAGAATATTTTCTGGATGTGTCTCTTATTCTTGTGTGTGTGCGTGTGTGTGTGTGTGTGTGTGTGTGTGTGTGTGTGTGTGTGTGTGTGTGTGTCGTGCGTGCGTACGTGTGTGTGTGTCGTGCATGACCAATTAAATAAACGTAGCACATGCAACACTTCCAAAACATGCTCACACACACACACACACACCATCTCGCTTTCTCTACCTCTCGCTCTCTGTACTTCTGTGCTGTAGCCTAGTGCATGAGTTCCATGCATTCACATCAATGAAATATTAGATTCTTAGATGTGATAACGTGCCAACCCTCCTCCTCCTCATCATCTCTTCCATATTCTCCACAGTTGTTGAGGACGAGAACGGCGTTGACGAGGCGCTAAAAAACGGGACAGAGAAAACACAGACAGAGGCTTAAACACATCACCCCCTGGAAGGACATTGATTCTCATTTTCTATTTGATATTTGCAGTTTTGATCCAAAGACACTGTATATAAGCACTTTTAACCCATGTGGCAACAAGCACTTCCAGTCCCATCTCCTCTCTCTCCCAGTCCTCATGATGATCTCCTGAGACTTATACTGGCAGGATGGGGAAGCAGCCGAGATGGAGACAGAGGGAGTGATGGACACAGAGGCGGAGACAGACAGAGTGATGGAGACAGACAGAGAGTTGGAGACAGAGAGAGTGATGGACACAGAGGCGGAGACAGAGGTGGAGATAGAGAGAGTGATCGAGACAGAGGTGGAGACACAGAGAGTGATCGAGGCAGAGGTGGAGACAGAGGTGGAGACAGAGGTGGAGACACAGAGAGTGATCGAGGCAGAGGTGGAGACAGAGATGAAGACAGTGACAGAGATGAAGAGAGAGGCGGAGACAGAGAGATGAAGACAAAGGCGGAGATGAAGGCCGAGTCGGAGACAGAGAGATGCAGACAGAGAGAGAGATAAAGAGAGGCGGAGATGGAGATGAAGACAGAGACAGAGATAAAGAGAGGCGGAGATGGAGATGAAGACACAGACAGAGATAAAGAGAGGCGGAGATGGAGATGAAGACAGAGATAAAGAGAGGCGGAGATGGAGATGAAGACAGAGATAAAGAGAGGCGGAGATGGAGATGAAGACAGAGATAAAGAGAGGCGGAGATGGAGATGAAGACAGAGAGAGAGATAAAGAGAGGCGGAGATGGAGATGAAGACAGAGATAAAGAGAGGCGGAGATGGAGATGAAGACAGAGAGAGAGATAAAGAGAGGCGGAGATGGAGATGAAGACAGAGATAAAGAGAGGCGGAGACTGAGATGAAGACAGAGATAAAGAGAGGCGGAGATGGAAATGAAGACAGAGATAAAGCGAGGCGGAGATGGAGATGAAGACAGAGATAAAGAGAGGCGGAGACAGAGAGAGAGGCGGAGACTGAGCGAGAGATGAAGACAGAGGTGGAGACAGAGATGAAGACAGAGAGAGAGATGGAGACAGAGGCCCAGGTGAAATAGGTGAATTCTATCATCCAGGGTTTAGGCCCACAGAACTCTTCTAAAACAGGAATGGCCCAACCCTCCACCTGGAGAGCTACTGGGTGAGCAGCAGGCTTTTTCTCCAGCCCTACACTTTTTTTTACACTAGTCAACCATTGGTCGTACAATCAAAACTCCTAAGCAGGCAGCCAACAAATGTAGCCGTGTAGAAAGGGTCTTTCACAAACCAGATTCGGTCAATCAAGGTCCTGCGTAGCATGTGATTAGTAGAATCAGGTGTGTTTACAGTATGACTGGAGCGTCTAAACCATGTAACCAGGAGAGGATGATGAAGGAGGAAGACGATGAATCTAAGGTTGCAGCGATAGAAACAGACGATGCCGTCGAACCCTCACAGAAATCAGGGAAGGAACAGTATAAATGATCTACTTAACTAAAGCACACGTTGTTATATCAATCAAAACATACCATATTACATAACCATTCTTTCTGCTCTTGATTCTTATGACCACGAGTGCAAACAAATAATATAGGAAACGTGTAAATAAGAAATGGTAGCCCCACGTTCTGTTAGCCTGGGCGCCAGTCCGTTCCTGCTGTCCTTGTCAACTCCTTATGGAATTGTCATGTTTGACGTGACAATGAGTGATAAGGAGTTGGCAAGACAGCACAAATAGATCTGGGAATCAGGCTAGCGTTTTGTTGCACAGTGGAGAAAAGAAGCGTGAAATGGTTTGTCGTAATCTAACATAACGTGTCTGTGTAAAGATACCTTATTTATGGACCCTTTGGATACGTAGTTTCCAGTGCTCAAGGCCTGACTGAGGGACAGTTTTGTATGTAGAGAATTACGATGACAGAATGAATGAAAGCGATTTCTCCTTTTTTTACTTCTTATGAATTTTTATGTCGCCTGATCAGTTTTTTGCAGCTATAGAGTCATTTATATACATTATACAGGACTGTACACCACATGTTTGTAACGTTACAAGAGGCTTACGTCTGGATTGTTAAATATAACTGTACACCCTCCCCTCTTGATAAACTATTTCTATTGCATTGCGCATTATGGTGTGTGCCAAATATCATGAGGGATAAGCTGACCACTTGGTTGTTTATGTTGTGCTTTCTATACCTTATAACTGTAGACATTACGTTCTTCTTCGGTTGTTGCCATTGTTCAGGGCTACTTCTTACCACTGAATTACCAACGCATGCATGGCAGAAATGGGATTGATGCATGGCAGAAATGGGATTGATGCATGGCAGAAATGGGATTGATGCATGGCAGAAATGGGATTGATGCATGGCATAAATGGGATTGATGCATGGCAGAAATGGGATTGATGCATGGCAGAAATGGGATTGATGCATGGCAGAAATGGGATTGATGCATGGCAGAAATGGGATTGATGCATGGCAGAAATGGGATTGATGCATGGCAGAAATGGGATTGATGCATGGCAGAAATGGAATTGATGCATGGCAGAAATGGAATTGATGCATGGCAGAAATGAAATTGATGCATGGCAGAAATGGGATTGATGCATGGCAGAAATGGGATTGATGCATGGCAGAAATGGAATTGATGCATGGCAGAAAGGGAATTGATGCATGGCAGAAATGGTTTCATGCATGGCAACGTTCTAAAGATGATCTAGTGTATTCTGGGACACCTGGTACACAGCTTTGAATGACTAACCTCCAGAACCATCTTAACACTACGTACCTTGTACTGTACTATGATCTTACTGATTTGTACCGTAGCCTAATATCTTGTAATAAAGATTCTGAAGAAGTTCATTAAGAAGTGTTCAGTGTTTATTGCGATGTATGTTGGATAATTCTATGTTTTGTTACTTTCTAAGTGGTGCTGCTTCATTAGAAAGACTGCTTACACAACACAGAAATATGCTTTCCAAGTCAAACTTGTTTTTCTCAGCTCAGATTAAGTCAAGTCCTGGACTAAAATTCCTATTCAGAATCATTTTAAATTCAGGAGCAGTCTTAATCTTGTTCTTGAAACCTGGACCTAGAGGAATGGAAGCACTACAAAATACATTTTGCTTACGATGTCTTTCGGACTGTTACTTTCACATCTGACAGTCAAGGTCAAGTCAGCATTTGTTAGAAGTCAGGGCAGTTAGGGTAAAACTCAAATAAGGAATGAAATTGGATTGACAGGAACTGGGTGACCAAGAAATAAATAGAATCAGGCCACAGTTTGACTTCAAAACTGATTTCAATAAGCTTAACTAGAGTAATCAAGAGACGAAAGAAATCAAGAGACTAGCGGAATCAAGAGACTAGAGAAATCAAGAGACTAGAGTAATCAAGAGACTAGAGGAATCAAGAGACTAGAGTAATCAAGAGACTAGAGGAATCAAGAGACTAGAGAAATCAAGAGACTAGAGTAATCAAGAGACTAGAGGAATCAAGAGACTAGAGGAATCAAGAGACGAGAGAAATCAAGAGACTAGAGGAATCAAGACTAGAGGAATCAAGATACTAGAGGAATCAAGAGACTAGAGGAATCAATAGACTAGAGAAATCAAGAGACTAGAGAAATCAAGAGACTAGAGAAATCAAGACTAGAGGAATCAAGTGACTAGAAAAATCAAGAGACTAGAGGAATCAAGAGACTAGAGGAATCAAGAGACTAGAGGAATCAATCTCTTGATTCCTTAAATGAAGCTTTGATGTGTTATGTATTTTCTCTCAGCACAGTCACAGGGTTTGGGCCTTGATAGTGTCAGTATCTCCCCGATCCTGCAGGAACAACAATCCTGACGCAACAAATCTCAGTTTATCTCTTTACTCAAGTCTTCCTCCTCCTCCTCTTAACTCAGGTTGCTGTAATGTAAACAGGGAAGCTACTGGGACACTGAGGCATGGTGCGTCGTGATGAGACGTGACATTTCCAGGGCTGCTCTGGTGACTAAATGATTCATGTTCTGTGACCAGGCAGGCTCTCTGTCAGCAAATCAACATCATCACTGTCCAAGCGGAGCCTGAGTCTGGTCCACTGAGATATAGTAGTAAGGAACACACACACACACACATACACACACGGGTGTGAACACACACACACACATATGTACATATGCACACTGAAAAACATACACATTTACATGCACTCGTACAAAGACACACAATTCACACACACATGCCACTCAAACTACATGCCACACCATTAGATAGCTGGTTCCCCCTACTTTAGGTCTCTCTCTATCTCTCTCTCTCTCTCTCTCTGTCTGTCTCTTTGCCTCTCTCTCTCTCTCTGTCTCTCTGTCTGTCTCTCTATCTCTGTCTATCTCTCTCTCTCTCTGTCTCTCTCTGTCTCTCTATCTCTCTCTCTCTCTGTCTCTGTCTCTCTCTCTGTCTCTCTAGCCAGTCTTGACAGACATGAAAGAGGCTGCCTGCCTATGCTCGCTGCCATGACAACGTGTGCACCTTGCCTGCTGCCTCGGCAGGGAGATGGGGAGTTGTTTCACTGAGAAGAATCTCCAGACTCTTCCACCAAGCAGCGGAGTACGGACTGCCTGACTGGCACACACAGACACACATGCACACGCACACAGACTATGTACACACGCAATGCACAAACACACACACACACATACTACAAATGAGTGGAATAAAATTAACATGTGGAGTGCAGTGGCTGGGCTGTTGAGGGTTACATAAGCTGTGACAGGTAGAGAGGTCACTGTGACCGCCAGGGGAATCTCACTCACCAAGACCTTTAACAAACACACACACACAGACACACACACACACACACACACACACACACACACAACAGTCATCCGTCTCACTCAGGAAAATACCAACTTCAGTTATTTGCTACTACACTGAGAGAGAGAGAGATGCATTCTGGGTGTTTTTCCACGGGGGAACCTGAAGATGGGATGGACCCTGGGCTTTCCTCTCTCCCCTGCAGTAGCAGCAGTTTAGAAACACCTGAGGCACTAGGCTGCCCACATCATCCCCAGGAGAGGCTATACATGCAGAACAGCAGTGGGTTAGGGGCATAACCTGGGTGTAAATCACAAGGTGAACATGGGGTAGATATTGCCATTGGCTATAGAGAACCACAGTATGAGTCATAATACCCATAAAACCTAGCGTTCCAACACAGAAATGGTTCCAATCATAATTTTCCACTTAAAATAAAGGATGTGTTTGGTGTAGGCTTACCCTGGCATGAAGTTTTGATAACTGTGTAAATCTCTCTCAGACAAGGTGACTTATTCACCTGTATTTACCCCCTCCCCCCCCCACCCCCTGCCGTGTAATAATAAGTAATTACCACTAATTACTTCCTGTTACTTTGATACGTTTCAGCCGTTTGTTCTACTGTATAACTGTTACTATTCGTCAGTGTTAGTGTTACCAATGCTACTTTGCCTATTGGTTATCGTATGTTGTGTTATTTCGGACGACCATAAGTGTTATTATTGCATTGGTTGCACCAGTACTTTAAACGGAAGTGGTTTAAATGTTGTATTGGTAAACGTAGTCTTTTGCATGAACACGCTACCACAGCGTTTTCCATATAAGTTTTCTATTCTCACACAAGGCTGGAGAGAGAAGGTGCCATAAATCTTTACCTTTTGTCAATCCAAGTAATTCGTTTTTTTTTTCTCTCACTCCAAGAGGTGATTATTGAAGTACATTTTTTATATTGATGTCGTGTTTATAGACATGTTATAAGTGTAATGCCATATGCATTTACTCATGTACATGTACATTGCAGAGTTACAACCCTTAACTAATACTGTTTACATGTGTTCACATCTTTGTCTTATAGAACCACAACAGTAACATTCCATGTCACCCGAATGACCAGAATCATATCAACATCTTCAAATGGAAACAGCTGTCTGTGTGTCTGTGTCTGTGTGTCTGTGTCTGTGTGTCTGTGTCTGTGTCTGTGTCTGTGTGTCTGTGTCTGTGTCTGTGTCTGTGTGTCTGTGTGTCTGTGTCTGTGTCTGTGTGTCTGTGTCTGTGTCTGTGTCTGTGTGTCTGTGTCTGTGTGTCTGTGTGTCTGTGTGTCTGTGTCTGTGTGTCTGTGTCTGTGTGTCTGTGTCTCTATGTCTGTGTCTGTGTCTGTGTGTCTGTGTGTCTGTGTCTGTGTCTGTGTGTCTGTGTCTGTGTGTCTGTGTGTCTGTGTCTGTGTCTGTGTCTGTGTGTCTGTGTCTGTGTCTGTGCGTCTGTGTCTGTGTGTGGTGGTGACTATCAAGAGTACAGTGATGGACCTCAACATCATGTTCTAACAGGACAGCACTATAGAGGACAGTTGACTGTGCCTTTAAACAGCTTGGAACATTCCAGAAAATGATGTCATGGCGTTAGAAGCTTCTGATAGGCTAATTAACATAATTTGAGTCGATTGGAGGTGTACCTGTGGATGTATTTCAAGGCCTACCTTCAAACTCAGTGCCTCTTTGCTTGACATAATGGGAAAATCAAAAGAAATCAGCCAAGACCTCAGAAAAAAATTGTAGACCTCCAAAAGTGGTTCATCCTTGGGAGCAATTTCCAAACTCCTGAAGGTACCACGTTCATCTGTACAAACAATAGTACGCAAGTATAAACACCATGGGACCACACAACCGTCATACCACTCAGGAAGGAGACGCGTTCTGTCTCCTAAAGATTAACATACTTTGGTGCGAAAAGTGCAAAGTAAAATGAGTCCTATATCGACATAACCTGAAAGGCCGCTCAGCAAGGAAGAAGCCACTGCTCCAAAACCACCATCAAAAAAACAGACTACGGTTTGCAACTGCACATGGGGACAAAGATCATACTTTTTGGAGAAGTGTCCTAAGGTTTGATTTAAAAAATTGAACTGTTTGGCCATAATGACCATTGTTATGTTTGGAGGAAAAAGGGGGATGCTTGCAAGCTGAAGAACACCATCCCAACCGTGAAGCACGGGGGTGGTAGCATCATGTTGTGGGGTGCTTTGCTGCAGGAGGGACTGGTGCACCTCACAAAATAGATGGCATCATGAGGGAGGAACATTTTGTGGCTATATTGAAGCAACATCTCAAAACATCAGTCAGGAAGTTAAAGCTTGGTCGCAAATGTGTCTTCCAAATGGACAATGACCCCAAGCATACTTCCAACATTGTGGCAAAATGGCTTAAGGACAACGAAGTCAGGGTATTGGAGTGGTAATCACAAAGCCCTGACCTCATCCTATATAACATTTGTGGGCAGAACTGAAAAAGCATGTGTGGGCAAGGAGGCCTACAAACCTGACTCAGTTACACCAGCTCTGTCAGGAGGAATGGGCCAAAATTCACCCAACTTATTGTGGGAAGCTTGTGGAAGGCTACCCCAAACGTTTGACTCAAGTTAAACAATTTAAAGGCAGTGCTACCAAATACTAATTGAGTGTATGTAAACTTCTGACCCACTGGCAATGTGATGAAATAAATAAAAGCTGAAATAAATCATTCTCTCTACTATTATTCTGACATTTCACATTCTTAAAATAAAGTGGTGATCCTAACTGACCTAAGACAGAGAATTTTACTAGGATTAAATGTCTGGAATTGTGACAAACTGAGTTTAAATGTACTTGGCTAAGGTGTATGTAAACTTCCCACTTGAACTGGATATAGCGGGTGAGGGCATTCACAGCCGACCACTCAGACAGGTGAGGCCATACCAACTATTTTTACTGGTCCTTCTAGACGGATTTAGTGACTAACAGTTTTTTTTTTACATGGTCAGTAATTTCTCCGGATATATCGAACAATAGTTTTTACAGTTTGTTTGTGTCTGTGGGTGAAGGGTGGGTAACTTCAAGTAACTACTTGACTTCGAAGCGAACCTTTGCTAGCTGTATTATTTCAGTCTGTCGTTTTGAGACGTTTCGGAGATGGACTGATTAGCCTCCTCGCTTGAGTCAACAGTGTGCTTTACTTTACTGCGGGAAGACATTGATCTTTTTTTTGCTGTTACCCTCTGAACAGCAGATCGTTAGTTATGTAACTGTCCTACCTGCTATGTTGGGTTTTAAATTAATTGGGATTCACACATTTGTTTTTGAGGTAAAATTACTGTCACGTTAATGATGCCAAATTGCAAACCTCATTTGCACCTTGTCTATTTCCAGAACCAATGGGTGTGCCTGAGTCTCATCACCTCTCAACTAGGGAAGCTGTTTCAACCTGGAACACTATTCTCCTGCGTTGGTCTTTCAGTCATTGCAGGAAGTCCTGATGACCAGCAGTTGTCCCGATCCTGCCCAAACACCTGACTTAAACAATCAACATAACAAATCACAGCAATAGGCTATGATTTGAAATCCGGTATGAGCTGGAACGAAAGCTTGTACACACTCCTGCCATTCAGATCTGGAGCTATCCACCCTGTTCCCAGCATGCAGGACCCATTGATTACAGGGTATTGATTAGCTAAACAAGCAAGTCTGTTTGTTTTGTTACCAAGGCAACTACTGTAGCTGTCTAGCAAAATTGCTAGCTACTTCAGTGCATGTTGAACACATTTCTAGCGGTGTTAAATTATAGCCGCGGTATAAATAGTGCGTTGTGAAACACATCTGCCATGTAGTTGATTATTTTCCATAGAAGCCAAAGCCCCTCGTTGATTATCCCTTACATAATGCATGTTCCAATCTCAAGTTGAAGTTGAACTTGTTGACTGATGCCCAGGCGGTGGCTGCTAAGAACAAGAAATGAATAGCTGCTGACCAGAAGCCTGCAGTCAAGGGAGCACTGGTCCACACCTGCCCTGTCTGTCAGGTGAGTAGTATTGGTTGGTACTGCATGTGTTTTTCTCCATGTGTAGGTTATTGTACTGGCCTGTGTGCTACGGTCTTTCGTATGTGTAAGGTTATTGCATCGTATTGCTTAGTTTTATCATTTGTGTTAACTTTGAATTCAATCTAAACCACAGATTGTTAACTTCCTGCATTTTGAGAGTAAGCATCTCATGTCTACATAATGGTCCCAGTACTGGTTGATGTGCAGGCCTAAGTGACCACACACACTCAAATCAAATCAAAATGTATTTGTCACACGTGCCGAATACAACAGGTGTAGGTAGACCTTACAGTGAAATGCTGCATACAACAGGTGTAGTAGACCTTACTGTGAAATGCTGACTACAACAGGTGTAGGTAGACCTTACAGTGAAATGCTGAATACAACAGGTGTAGTAGACCTTACTGTGAAATGCTGAATACAACAGGTGTAGGTAGACCTTACAGTGAAATAGTGAATACAACAGGTGTAGTAGACCGTACAGTGAAATGCTGAATACAACAGGTGTAGTAGAACTTACTGTGAAATGCTGAATACAACAGGTGTAGTAGACCTTACAGTGAAATGCTGAATACAACAGGTGTAGTAGAACTTACAGTGAAATGCTGAATACAACAGGTGTAGTAGACCTTACTGTGAAATGCTGAATACAACAGGTGTAGTAGACCTTACAGTGAAATGCTGAATACAACAGGTGTAGTAGACCTTACTGTGAAATGCTGACTACAACAGGTGTAGGTAGACCTTACAGTGGAATGCTGAATACAACAGGTGTAGTAGACCTTACAGTGAAATGCTGAATACAACAGGTGTAGTAGACCTTACTGTGAAATGCTGAATACAACAGGTGTAGTAGACCTTACTGTGAAATGCTGACTACAACAGGTGTAGTAGACCTTACTGTGAAATGCTGACTACAACAGGTGTAGTAGACCTTACAGTGAAATGCTGAATACAACAGGTGTAGTAGACCTTACAGTGAAATGCTTACTGACAAGGCCTTAACCAACAATGCAGTTTTAAGAAAAATACCTAAAAAACATTTAAAAAAAATAGATTTACAGCTGGGGTAAGATTCTTCCATCATTCACATCAGTCACTCATCGTCTTTAATGTTGTGGTCACTCATCTTTAATGTTGTGGTCACTCATCTTTAATGTTGTGGTCACTCATCTTTAATGTTGTGGTCACTCATCGTCTTTAATGTTGTGGTCACTCATCTTTACTGTTGTGGTCACTCATCGTCTTCAATGTTGTGGTCACTCATCTTTACTGTTGTGGTCACTCATCGTCTTTAATGTTGTGGTCACTCATCTTTAATGTTGTGGTCACTCATCTTTAATGTTGTGGTCACTCATCTTTAATGTTGTGGTCACTCATCGTCTTTAATGTTGTGGTCACTCATCTTTACTGTTGTGGTCACTCATCGTCTTCAATGTTGTGGTCACTCATCTTTACTGTTGTGGTCACTCATCGTCTTTAATGTTGTGGTCACTCATCTTTAATGTTGTGGTCACTCATCTTTAATGTTGTGGTCACTCATCGTCTTTAATGTTGTGGTCACTCATCTTTAATGTTGTGGTCACTCTTCTTTAATGTTGTGGTCACTCATCATCTTTAATGTTGTGGTCACTCATCATCTTTAATGTTGTGGTCACTCATCGTCTTTGATGTTGCGGTCACTCATCGTCTTTAAAGTTGTGGTCACTCATCGTCTTTAATGTTGTGGTCACTCATCTTTAATGTTGTGGTCACTCATCTTTAATGTTGTGGTCACTCATCTTTAATTTTGTGGTCACTCATCTTTAATGTTGTGGTCACTCATCTTTAATGTTGTGGTCACTCATCTTTAATGTTGTGGTCACTCATCTTTAATGTTGTGGTCACTCATCTTTAATGTTGTGGTCACTCATCTTTAATGTTGTGGTCACTCATCATCTTTAATGTTGTGGTCACTCATTGTCTTTAATGTTGTGGTCACTCATCGTCTTTAATGTTGTGGTCACTCATCTTTACTGTTGTGGTCACTCATCGTCTTTAATGTTGTGGTCACTCATCTTTAATGTTGTGGTCACTCATCATCTTTAATGTTGTGGTCACTCATCATCTTTAATGTTGTGGTCACTCATCGTCTTTAATGTTGTGGTCACTCATCTTTAATGTTGTGGTCACTCATCTTTAATGTTGTGGTCACTCATCATCTTTAATGTTGTGGTCACTCATCTTTAATGTTGTGGTCACTCATTGTCTTTAATATTGTAGTCACTCATCGTCTTTAATGTTGTGGTCACTCATCTTTAATGTTGTGGTCACTCATCTTTAATGTTGTGGTCACTCATCGTCTTTAATGTTGTGGTCACTCATCTTTAATGTTGTGGTCACTCATCGTCTTCAGCACCCTGTTTATTGTTTATTTCAGCATACCAGCACCCTGTTTATTGTTTATTTCAGCACACCAGCTCCCTGTTTAATGTTTATTTCAGCACCAGAACGGTGTTGATATAGCTGTGTTTAGGCATGGCAACATGGACCTGATACATCTGACCAGAACGGTGTTGATATAGCTCTGTTTAGGCATGGACCTGATACATCTGACCAGAACGGTGTTGATATAGCTGTGTTTAGGCATGGCAACATGGACCTGATACATCTGACCAGAACGGTGTTGATATAGCTCTGTTTAGGCATGGCTTCCTTGTTATGAGTCTGTTAAGTGTGCCTCTCATTCTGCAGGAGTCAACCTAGTATTTTATATTAAACCTACCTTACAAATCCAGTTGTTTCTCCATTTGTAACTCACCCATCAAAAATCTCAATACGCTGCTTTAAATGTTGTGTTTTCTAATTCCTGAAATGGAAAGGCAGAAGAATCGCTACGCTCTCGGATAGTAATAATAATAAATAATAATTGTTTGTATGATACTTTATTTATGTCCCAGGTTTGTGACATTGAGAATAAACCATTACATCTTTACTTCAAAGTCAGATGTTTATACACTGAGTACATCAAAACATTAAGAACACCTTTTCTAGTACTGAGTTGCACACCCCCTTTCTTCTGCCCTCAGAACAGCCTCAATTCGTCAGGACGTGGACTCTACAAGGTGTCAGAACAGCCTCAATTCATCAGGACATGTACTCTACAAGGTGTCAGAACAGCCTCAATTCATCAGGACATGGACTCTACAAGGTGTCAACAGCCTCAATTCATCAGGACGTGGACTCTACAAGGTGTCAGAACAGCCTCAATTCATCAGGACGTGGACTCTACAAGGTGTCAAAACAGCCTCAATTCATCAGGACGTGGACTCTACAAGGTGTCAGAACAGCCTCAATTCATCAGGACGTGGACTCTACAAGGTGTCAGAACAGCCTCAATTCATCAGGACGTGGACTCTACAAGGTGTCAGAACAGCCTCAATTCATCAGGACATGGACTCTACAAGGTGTCAGAACAGCCTCAATTCATCAGGACGTGGACTCTACAAGGTGTCAGAACAGCCTCAATTCATCAGGACGTGGACTCTACAAGGTGTCAGAACAGCCTCAATTCATCAGGACATGGACTCTACAAGGTGTCAGAACAGCCTCAATTCATCAGGACGTGGACTCTACAAGGTGTCAGAACAGCCTCAATTCATCAGGACGTGGACTCTACAAGGTGTCAGAACAGCCTCAATTCATCAGGACATGGACTCTACAAGGTGTTGAAAGCGTTCCACAGGGATGCTGGCTCATGTTGACTCCAATGCTCCCGACATTTGTGTCCAAGTTGGCTGAATGTCTTTTGGGTGGTGGACCATTCTTGATACATGCATGAAAAACCCAGCAGCGTTGCAGTTCTTGGCACAAACCGGTACACAGGCACCTACTATCAAGCCAAGTTCAAAGGTGCTTCAATCTTTTGTCTTGCCCATTCACACTCTAAATTGCACACATACTGTACACAATCCATGTCTCAATTGTCTCAAGGCTTAAAAATCCTTCTTTAACATGTCTCCTCCCCTTCATTGAAGTGGATTTAACAAGTGACATCAATAAGGGGATCATTGCTTTCACCTGGATTCACCTGGTCAGTCTATGTCATGGAAAGAGCGGGTGTTCTTAATGTTTTGTATACCCAGTGTATGTTATGTATAAAAGTCATATGTATGCATTGTTTAGTATTTTGATTTCTTTAAAACAATGTCATTGTTGGAGTTCAGATGTTTGACGTGATTGTTGGGTGACTAGGTGGGTTCTTATCAAATAAATATGCTTAATTCATTCTGCAATGAGTTCATCTGGTTTGACAGAACACGTCAACAAGTTAGTTCTGAATTTAAATGCTGCTTTAAATACAGCAGTGCATTCTGACACCATGAATTGAAATAGAATTCACCTCGTTCATATAGTTGGCAGAAATGACAAGTGGATTTAATGTAGACCACCGGCGGAAGGAGGAGAGGATCTGGTCAAATAAAGGTATGTTGCTAATAATCCGCTAGGTAGCTAGCTCGCTATATAGCTTCTTTGCAACAACAAAAAAACAAGCCTAGTTTTCATGTCACATTATAAATGTCTGACTTGTCGCTAGGATAGTATTCTGTACAAGACACAAGACTAAATGCATAAATAAGACAAATATTATTATTAGTTAAAGAAAATATGGAACAATAAATGCAAATGTTCAATATACTGTATATTTTGTTTTGGATCATGTAGCTAGTTGCTAGGAGCTTGCAGGGATTTGTAGTTTTGGATCATGTAGCTAGTTGCTAGGAGCTTGCAGGGATTTGTAGTTTTGGATCATGTAGCTAGTTGCTAGGAGCTTGCAGGGATTTGTAGTTTTGGATGATGCCTACTTGGATGTTAATTAGCATTTTTGAATCTGAGAGTAAATAGGGCCAAATATATTGATAAAAGTCACGTTGTCCGAGAGAGATTTACACGGTCATCACAACGTCACGCCAGGGAAAACTTGCATGAAACACAAACCTTGTTTGAAGTGGGTTTCCCATATGGGAGAACAATTTATGGTGAAAAGAAAAAGGATTGGAACCATTTCCAGTGTTTGACCGCTAGGTTTTATAGGTATTAGGAGGCGTCCGCTGTGGGCCTCTGTCCTATGGGGGTAAGCAGAGCTGTGGGAACACACTCTGATTGCAGCGTATAGGTACTAGGTTTCCTCAACCCCAGAAGAAGAGAGGCCACACTACATACAGCTGTGGGGTTGTGGGTACAGCCTGAATGAAAGTAAAACCCTCTGTAGCCCTGAGCCACAAGGAATCCCCTACACCAAGGAAAGACCATACATGAAGAACAGCATGGGCTTAGGCATAGCCTGAGTGATAACCACACAATAGAAAACTTTGTGTAAGCACACTCTGAAAGCTGCCCTGATGGATTTACTACAAAGCAGGATCATTGAGTTAGCCAGCTAACTTTGATAAACAACCAGAAATAATTACTGATTTTCTGGTTCAATAAGAAAGCTAAACTTAGATATGTGCTTTTGGTTGTTGGATCAATTAGACCATGACAATTTCAAGCTTATCTTTCTGAAAAACTTCAGAATATTAAGGCAAGTTAGCAGGCTTACTCATTGATCCTGCTTTGCAGTATTGCCATCTGAAGCACCAGCAGGGTTTTCCCACTCTGCACCACCCCCAGGGACAGGCCAGTACAGCAGTGGGTTTGGGTACAACCTGAGTGAGAGTAAATGGGCTTGGGCCATGTAAATGGTTTGGTGTGATGCAGTCTGATCCTCTGTCATGGGTTTAGCATGTAAATGGTTTGGTGTGATGCAGTCTGATCCTCTGTCATGGGTTTAGCATGTAAATGGGCTTGGTGTGATGCAGTCTGATCCTCTGTCATGGGTTTAGCATGTAAATGGGCTTGGTGTGATGCAGTCTGATCCTCTGTCATGGGCTTGGGCCATGTAAATGGTTTGGTGTGATGCAGTCTGATCCTCTGTCATGGGTTTAGCATGTAAATGGTTTGGTGTGATGCAGTCTGATTCTCTGTCATGGGTTTAGCATGTAAATGGGTTTGGTGTGATGCAGTCTGATCCTCCGTCATGGGTTTAGCATGTAAATGGTTTGGTGTGATGCAGTCTGATCTTCTGTCATGGGTTTAGCATGTAAATGGGTTTGGTGTGATGCAGTCTGATCCTCCGTCATGGGTTTAGCATGTAAATGGTTTGGTGTGATGCAGTCTGATCCTCTGCCATGGGTTTAGCATGTAAATGGGCTTGGTGTGATGCAGTCTGATCCTCCGTCATGGGTTTAGCATGTAAATGGTTTGGTGTGATGCAGTCTGATCCTCTGTCATGGGTTTAGCATGTAAATGGTTTGGTGTGATGCAGTCTGATTCTCTGTCATGGGTTTAGCATGTAAATGGCTTGGTGTGATGCAGTCTGATTCTCCGTCATGGGTTTAGCATGTAAATGGGTTTGGTGTGATGCAGTCTGATCCTCCGTCATGGGTTTAGCATGTAAATGGGCTTGGTGTGATGCAGTCTGATTCTCTGTCATGGGTTTAGCATGTAAATGGTTTGGTGAGATGCAGTCTGATCCTCTGTCATGGGTTTAGCATGTAAATGGTTTGGTGCGATGCAGTCTGATCCTCTGTCATGGGTTTAGCATGTAAATGGTTTGGTGTGATGCAGTCTGATCCTCTGTCATGGGTTTGCATGTAAATAGTTTGGTGTGATGCAGTCTGATCCTCTGTCATGGGTTTAGCATGTAAATTGTTTGGTGTGATGCAGTCTGATCCTCTGTCATGGGTTTAGCATGTAAATGGTTTGGTGTGATGCAGTCTGATTCTCTGTCATGGGTTTAGCATGTAAATGGTTTGGTGTGATGCAGTCTGATTCTCTGTCATGGGTTTAGCATGTAAATGGTTTGGTGTGAGTCAGTCTGATCCTCTGTCATGGGTTTAGCATGTAAATGGTTTGGTGTGATGCAGTCTGATCCTCTGTCATGGGTTTAGCATGTAAATAGTTTGGTGTGATGCAGTCTGATCCTCCGTCATGGGTTTAGCATGTAAATGGGTTTGGTGTGATGCAGTCTGATCCTCCGTCATGGGCTTAGCATGTAAATGGGTTTGGTGTGATGCAGTCTGATCCTCCGTCATGGGTTTAGCATGTAAATGGTTTGGTGTGATGCAGGAAGTACATTTGCATTTGATTCTCTGGATGCAGGTACAGACTACCTAAGATTTAAAAGAAATAGGGCCAAGTACTCTTTTATTCTGAATGCAATTCTGCAACTTAACAAACTGTTGGACTAATTGCACTTAGCATTTGCACTATGACATTGTGCTTAACCTGCCTATTTGTTTCGTAAATATCCTGTACTATTTATTTTTATTTTTTTATGTGTGATATGTTTTATGACTGTTGCAAGATGAATTGCCTCTTTGAGGACATTTAAGTTTTCTGAATCTGAATGTTTATACACTACATGACTGAAAGTATGTGGACACCTGCTCGTTGAACATCTCATTCCAAAGTCATGGGCATTAATATGGAGTTGGTCCCCCCCTTTGCTACTATAACAGCCTCCACTCTTCTGGGAAGGCTTTCTACTAGATCGCTGGAACATTGCTGGAGGGACTTTCTTCCATTCAACCACAAGAGCATTAGTGAGGTCGGAGTCGCCGTTCCAATTCATCCCAAAGGTGTTCGATGGGGTTGAGGTCAGGGCTCTGTGCAGGCCAGTCAAGTTCTTCCACAACAAACCATTTATGCATGGACCTTGCTTTGTCCATGGGGGCATTGTCATGCAGAAACTTGAAAGGACCTTCCCCAAACTGTTGCCACAAAGTTGCCATTGTTGCTCCTAGACATTTCCACTTCACAATAAAAGCACTTACAGTTGACCTGGGCAACTCTAGCAGGGCAGAAATTTGACAAACTGACCTGTCCTATGACGGTGCCACGTTGAAAGTCACTGAGCTCTTCAGTAAGGCCATTCTACTGCAAATTTCAAACACCTGTCAGCAAAGGGTGTGGCTGAAATAGCAGAATCCACTCATTTGAAGGTGTGTCCACATACATTTGTATATATAGTGTATTAGTGTCTGTGTGTCAGGGTGGGTTCCCCCGTCATATCGTCAGGTATGGTGCCAGTGCTTGGGAAAACAACAAGACCACTGATGATCAGGAAGACAGGGAATAACACTGGGGGAAACACCAAGACCACTGATGAGCAGGAAGACAGGGAATAACACTGGGGGAAACACCAAGACCACTGATGAGCAGGAAGACAGGGAATAACACTGGGGGAAACACCAAGACCACTGATGAGCAGGAAGACAGGGAATAACACTGGGGGAAACACCAAGACCACTGATGATCAGGAAGATAGGGAATAACATTGGGGGAAACACCAAGACCACTGATGAGCAGGAAGACAGGGAATAACACTGGGGGAAACACCAAGACCACTGATGAGCAGGAAGACAGGGAATAACACTGGGGGAAACACCAAGACCACTGATGAGCAGGAAGACAGGGAATAACACTGGGGGAAACAACAAGACCACTGATGAGCAGGAAGACAGGGAATAACACTGGGGGAAACACCAAGACCACTGATGAGCAGGAAGACAGGGAATAACACTGGGGGAAACAACAAGACCACTGATGAGCAGGAAGATAGGGAATAACACTGGGGGAAACACCAAGACCGCTGATGAGCAGGAAGACAGGGAATAACTGGGGAAAACACCAAGACCACTGATGAGCAGGAAGATAGGGAATAACACTGGGGGAAACAACAAGACCACTGATGAGCAGGAAGACAGGGAATAACTGGGGGAAACACCAAGACCACTGATGAGCAGGAAGATAGGGAATAACACTGGGGAAAACAACAAGACCACTGATGAGCAGGAAGACAGGGAATAACTGGGGAAAACAACAAGACCACTGATGAGCAGGAAGACAGGGAATAACTGGGGAAAACAACAAGACCACTGATGAGCAGGAAGACAGGGAATAACACTGGGGGAAACACCAAGACCACTGATGAGCAGGAAGATAGGAAATAACACTGGGGGAAACACCAAGACCACTGATGAGCAGGAAGACAGGGAATAACACTGGGGAAAACAGGATCTAGTGCCTGGAGAGTACCTGGAATGTTGTGTATTATTTCATCATGTTCTTGTCAATATGTTTCTGTAGATTATTGAATGAGGTCAGCGTTGGAATTCTAACTCCGTTGGTTGTGTTGTTGTCGTCAACAGTAACTTGTAGCCTGTCTCATCATACTCATCTGTAGTGTATGATTTAGAATAGATTTCTGTGTTTGTTCAGGGTTTTTACATGTTTCTGTCACAGGTAGATTCCAAAATAGATTTCAGTTTATGACCTGAGACCTGTTTTGAAATCTATACCTGAAATCTGTTTTGTACCTGCAAAGCTAACTTCACATTCACATTAAGTAAAAATGACATGACTCAACATTGACTTCGATGCACTTCTCTCTTTCCATGTTTCCTCCATTCTCTGGTAGCTTACTGCACCTGCTCCCAATCTGAAACCACAGACCCAGTACACGTTTCTGTCTCTGCTTCATGCCTGATGCCCCCGCCCCTCCTCCTCACGCAGTTATCGTAGCAAATGGAACTGGAACTGAACAATCTCGTTAGAACAGGAGAGAGAGAGAGAGAGAGAGAGAGAGAGAGAGAGAATCAGAGAGAGTGAGAGAGGGACGGACGGACAGATAGATAGATAGATAGATAGATAGATAGATAGATAGATAGATAGATAGATAGATAGATAGATAGAGATCAATGTGTATTATCATCAAACAACTTGCTGTTTTCCAAGAAATCTGTGAGAGCTCACAGGAAGAGAGGGAGAGAAAGGTAGACAGAGAGAGAAAAAAGGGAAGAGAAAAAGAGAAAGATGGAGAGAGAAAGATGGGGTAGAAAGAGCGAGATGTAGAGAGAGAAACAGAGAGATTGGAGAGGCTCAACATGTTGAAATTTGCACCAGACAGCCGGAAAGAAAGGGTCCGTTCAGATCCATTGCCATGGCAACCATTACCAGGCTCTCTGGCGCTGTAGCTTTGTTTCTGTGAAGTCTTTGGAGGGAAACGACTGACTCTCACAGAGAGGAGAGGGTTTTTTAGAAAGCCCGTTTTTGGTGCAGTGGCGTCATCATAATGAGCAGATGTTAATAAAATCAAGTTAATTTCACAGTAAAAATGATGTTGTTGTAGTGCTCATGTCATCACGACATGGCCTGCCTCTCCTCTCTCTACCTTTCTCACCACCATCTCCCCTCTCCCCCTTTTCTTTCTCTATCTCTCCCTATCTCTCATTATCTCTTCCCATCTCTCTTTATCTCTCCCATTTCTCTTTATCTCTCCCCATCTCCCTTTATCTCTTCCCATCTCATTTTATCTCTCCCCATCTCCCTTTATCTCTTCCCATCTCTATCTCTCCCCATCTCTCTTTATCTCTCCCCATCTCCCTTTATCTCTCCCCATCTCCCTTTATCTCTCCCCATTTCTCTTTATCTCTCCCCATCTCCCTTTATCTCTTCCCATCTCATTTTATCTCTCCCCATCTCCCTTTATCTCTTCCCATCTCTCTTTATCTCTCCCCATTTCTCTTTATCTCTCCCCATCTCCCTTTATCTCTTCCCATCTCTCTTTATCTCTCCCCATTTCTCTTTATCTCTCCCCATCTCCCTTTATCTCTCCCCATCTCCCTTTATCTCTCTTCATCTCACTTTATCTCTTCCCATCTTTCTTTATCTCTCCCCATCTCCCTTTATCTCTCCCCATCTAATTTTATCTCTCCCCATCTCTCTTTATCTCTCCCCATCTCTCTTTATCTCTCCCCATCTCTCTTTATCTCTCCCCATCTCTCTTTATCTCTCCCCATCTCCCTTTATCTCTCCCCATTTCTCTTTATCTCTCCCCATCTCCCTTTATCTCTTCCCATCTCATTTTATCTCTCCCCATCTCCCTTTATCTCTTCCCATCTCTCTTTATCTCTCCCCATTTCTCTTTATCTCTCCCCATCTCCCTTTATCTCTCCCCATCTCCCTTTATCTCTCCCCATCTCCCTTTATCTCTCTTCATCTCACTTTATCTCTTCCCATCTTACTTTATCTCTCCCCATCTCCCTTTATCTCTCCCCATCTAATTTTATCTCTCCCCATCTCCCTTTATCTCTTCCCATCTTTCTTTATCTCTCCCCATCTCCCTGTATCTCTTCCCATCTCATTCTATCTCTCCCCATCTCTCTTTATCTCTCCCCATCTCCCTTCATCTCTCCCCATCTCTCTTTATCTCTCCCCATCTCCCTTCATCTCTCCCCATCTCTCTTTATCTCTCCCCATCTCATTTTATCTCTCCCCATCTCCCTTTATCTCTCCCCATCTCTCTTTATCTCTCCCCATCTCCCCTTATCTCTTCCCATCTTTCTTTATCTCTCCCTATCTCCCTTTATCTCTCCCCATCTCTCTTTATCTCTCCCCATCTCCCTTTATCTCTCCCCATCTCCCTTTATCTCTCCCCATCTCACTTTATCTCTCCCCATCTCCCTTTATCTCTCCCCATCTCTTTATCTCTCTCCATCTCCCTTCATCTCTTCCCATCTCGTTTTATCGATCCCCATCTCCCTTTATCTCTTCCCATTTCGTTTTATCACTCCCCATCTCCCTTTATCTCTTCCCATCTCATTTTATTGCTCCCCATCTCTCTTTATCTCTCCCCATCTCCCTTTATCTCTCCCCATCTCATTTTATCTCTCCCCATCTCCCTTTATCTCTTCCCATCTTTCATTATCTCTCCCCATCTCCCTTCATCTCTCCCCATCTCTCTTTATCTCTCCCATCTCATTTTATCTCTCCCCATCTTCCTTTATCTCTCCCCATCTCACTTTATCTCTGCCATCTCGTTTTATCTCTCCCCATCTCATTTTATCTCTCCCCATCTCTCTTTATCTCTCTTCATCTCTTCCCATCTTTCATTATCTCTCCCCATCTCCCTTCATCTCTCCCCATCTTTCTTTATCTCTCCCCATCTCTCTTTATCTCTCCCCATCTCCCTTCATCTCTCCCCATCTCTCTTTATCTCTCCCATCTCTCTTTATCTCTCCCCATCTCCCTTTATCTCTCCCCATCTCTCTTTATCTCTCCCCATCTCCCTTTATCTCTCCCCCTTTTCTTTCTCTATCTCTCCCTATCTCTCATTATCTCTCCCCATCTCTCTTTATCTCTCCCCATTTCTCTTTATCTCTCCCCATCTCCCTTTATCTCTTCCCATCTCTCTTTATCTCTTCCCATTTCTCTTTATCTCTCCCCATCTCCCTTTATCTCTTCCCATCTCATTTTATCTCTCCCCATCTCCCTTTATCTCTTCCCATCTCTCTTTATCTCTCCCCATCTCTCTTTATCTCTCCCCATCTCCCTTTATCTCTCCCCATTTCTCTTTATCTCTCCCCATCTCCCTTTATCTCTTCCCATCTCATTTTATCTCTCCCCATCTCCCTTTATCTCTTCCCATCTCTCTTTATCTCTCCCCATTTCTCTTTATCTCTCCCCATCTCCCTTTATCTCTCCCCATCTCCCTTTATCTCTCCCCATCTCCCTTTATCTCTCTTCATCTCACTTTATCTCTTCCCATCTTACTTTATCTCTCCCCATCTCCCTTTATCTCTCCCCTTCTAATTTTATCTCTCCCCATCTCCCTTTATCTCTTCCCATCTTTCTTTATCTCTCCCCATCTCCCTGTATCTCTTCCCATCTCATTCTATCTCTCCCCATCTCTCTTTATCTCTCCCCATCTCCCTTCATCTCTCCCCATCTCTCTTTATCTCTCCCCATCTCCCTTCATCTCTCCCCATCTCTCTTTATCTCTCCCCATCTCATTTTATCTCTCCCCATCTCCCTTTATCTCTCCCCATCTCTCTTTATCTCTCCCCATCTCCCCTTATCTCTTCCCATCTTTCTTTATCTCTCCCTATCTCCCTTTATCTCTCCCGATCTCCCCTTATCTCTCCCCATCTCTCTTTATCTCTCCCCATCTCTCTTTATCTCTCCCCATCTCCCTTTATCTCTCCCCATCTCACTTTATCTCTCCCCATCTCCCTTTATCTCTCCCCATCTCTTTATCTCTCTCCATCTCCCTTCATCTCTTCCCATCTCGTTTTATCGATCCCCATCTCCCTTTATCTCTTCCCATTTCGTTTTATCACTCCCCATCTCCCTTTATCTCTTCCCATCTCATTTTATTGCTCCCCATCTCTCTTTATCTCTCCCCATCTCCCTTTATCTCTCCCCATCTCATTTTATCTCTCCCCATCTCCCTTTATCTCTTCCCATCTTTCATTATCTCTCCCCATCTCCCTTCATCTCTCCCCATCTCTCTTTATCTCTCCCATCTCATTTTATCTCTCCCCATCTCCCTTTATCTCTCCCCATCTCACTTTATCTCTGCCATCTCGTTTTATCTCTCCCCATCTCATTTTATCTCTCCCCATCTCTCTTTATCTCTCTTTATCTCTTCCCATCTTTCATTATCTCTCCCCATCTCTCTTCATCTCTCCCCATCTTTCTTTATCTCTCCCCATCTCTCTTTATCTCTCCCCATCTCTCTTTATCTCTCCCCATCTCCCTTTATCTCTCCCCCTTTTCTTTCTCTATCTCTCCCTATCTCTCATTATCTCTCCCCATCTCTCTTTATCTCTCCCCATTTCTCTTTATCTCTCCCCATCTCCCTTCATCTCTCCCCATCTCTCTTTATCTCTCCCATCTCTCTTTATCTCTCCCCATCTCCCTTTATCTCTCCCCATCTCTCTTTATCTCTCCCCATCTCCCATCATCTCTCCCCATCTCTCTTTATCTCTCCCATGTCATTTATCTCTCCCCATCTCCCTTTATCTCTCCCCATCTCCCTTTATCTCTTTCCATTTCGTTTTATCTCTCCCCATCTCCATGCACCCCCAATCACCACCCCCAATCAGCACTCCCAATCAGCACCCCCAATCACCACCCCCAATCACCACCCCCAATCAGCACTCCCAATCAGCACCCCCAATCACCACCCACAATCAGCACCCCATTCACCACCCCAATCAGCACCCCCAATAGCCAACCCAAATCCCCCAATCAGCATCCCAAATCACCACACCAATCACCAACCCCAATCCCCCAATCAGCACCGCCAGTCAGCGCCCCCAATCACCACCCACAATCAGCACCCCATTCACCACCCCAATCAGCACCCCCAATCGCCAACCCAAATCCCCCAATCAGCATCGCAAATCACCACCCCAATCACCAACCCCAATCCCCCAATCAGCACCGCCAGTCAGCGCCCCCAATCACCACCCCAAACATCATCCCCAACCAGCACCCCCAATTAGCACTCCCAATCACCACCCCAATCACGACCCACATCACCACCCCCATCACCACCCCAATCAGCCCCCCTATCACCACCCCTATCACCACCCCAATCAGTATTATCCAAATCAGTCTGCTTGCTGCACAACAACAACAACAAAGCAAAGCTGTTTGGCCTCTCTCTCTCTGTCTCTCTCTCTCCCTCTCTCTCTCTCTCTCTCTCTCTCTCTCTCTCTCTCTCTCTCTCTCTCTCTCTCTCTCTCTCTCTCTCTCCACCACGTCATGCATGGAGATCATTTTCAAAAAGACACAAAATTATTTCCTGTGTCTCGGTGGCAGAGTAGCGTATTAAGACCGGGACCAATGGCACCCTATTCCCTATGTAGTGCACTACTTTTGACCAAGACCAATGGCACCCTATTTCCTATGTAGTGCACTACTTTTGACCAGGAGCATGGAGCTCTGGGCACAAGTAGTGCACTATATAGTGATACGAATTCCATTTGGGACGCATCCAGGCAGGGATTGTGTATAGGGCCCTGATAGGGCCCTGGGGCGAGATGGCATGTAACTGTGTACGCGTGCCGAGCTTCCTGAATAAAATATGGTGACCTAGATGGAAATCCGCCATTGGTCAGCTTAATTGTCCAACATGTGTGATTGGCGAATGCCCAAACACACAGGACAGGTGCAGGAGGTGTGGCCATGGAGTCATTAGAGTTAAAGGTGGTCATGTAGGCCCTGTAGATGAAATGAGTACGTTGCCAACTGTTGTTGCTGGGTGCCCTCTTCGGACTTGGAGAGTAGAAATTAAATGGTGAATTTACCTACAATACAACATCTTAAGAAAAGATGCTGGATATTGCATTAAATGGATATTGAGTCATGAAGCCAAGGAAAGTGTACATCTACTAAGACAATGCAACATTTTTTTATGTACACATTTTTTTATTTTAATTTTTAACTCTGTATATGTTTGCTCTTTTTTAAAATTAGCTTCTTATCCATTTGATCTCTTGTTTGTATTCCGGCTTGTCGTTTGGGGTTTCTTATCCATTTCCTCTTTTGACAATCTGACAAATCATTCACTTCTGCATAACCGTTCTAGAAAGAAAAACAATCACAGGAGAGAATCGTGAGAAACATGAGAGCCCTCTTACAGTGTTCTCTAGCTGCTAGGTGATGTCACTGCTGAGGCTCCTCTTCCATTCAGTTCAGGGTAACATGTGATGTTTCCCCAGACCCCGGGTAACTAAACATAGTTCACTGTACTGTATTGTTGCGTGCCAAATGGCGCCCTATTCCCTACATAGTGTACTACTGTTGACCAGAAGACAACATGCCCTGGTCAACAGTAGTACACTATGTAGGGAATACGGCCCTGGTCAACAGTCGTGCACTATATAGGGAATAGGGCTCTGGTCAATAGTAGTACACTATATAGGGAATAGGGGCCTGGTCAACAGTAGTGCACTATATAGGGCATAGGATACCATTTGTGACTGACCCAGCATGTCTGCAGGCATGGCTGGACGAGCACAACAGACACAACGCATTTTGATTCAACACAGCTATACGACTACACTGAACCCTCTACATTATTGATGCACAATTTGATTGTTGGTACAGTATCAATAAATGATTAGGGAATTGAAAATTGTTGAGCGAAGACCTTGAAGCAGAGCCATGAATCTGACTAACACAAGAAGGCAGGGAGCCTCAACAGAATCAACTTGGCCTTCGTCTGGGTTGAAGGAACCTTGAATCTTTTCAAAGAACCTTCAGCTATTTGGCCCCCATGAGTTATGTGATGAATGATCTTATTGAATGAAACAACTCGTCTTACAAACTAAAGCCCAGTTAACCTCTGATACTCCAGTCTGCAGCCTCTGTTTGCCTGGATATTACTATAAGCACCTAACCCACCTGATAACCTGGGAGTGGCCAATTCCAGTCCAGGAGGTCTGCTGTGCTGGTTTCCCTGGTTTCCAGGTCTACATCAGTCACTGTTCCAAAGGCAGGAGTGAAAACGAGCAGGACTGTGGAAACTCTCCCCTGTTCAAGTAGTCAGTCGGGTGAACCAAGAACATGCTCAGTATTCACTGTGGGACAATTCATCATTCAGAATCTTGCAAATAGAGAGGTGATGATTAGGAATAATAATAATTATAATTCTCTATCATGTGGTACAGAGATGCATGTCCAGTCTATGCAATGCATTTCTGTGTACAACATTGCTCTATGTAGCCAACTGAAGATTACTGGTGAAAACCCTAGCTAATACATTATCTATTATGGGATGTTGTATAGCCATTGTAATTCCATGGTGATGTCCAGTATGCACCGGTCGCTTCTCTCACTAAGCCTCTGGAATAACAACCAGCCCTGATCTCTCCCTCCCCCTCTCTCTTTATTTATCTCTCTCCATCTCTCTCTGTCTTTCTTTCTCTCCCTCCCCCCTCTCTCTTTATTTCTCTCTCTCCATCTCTCTCTGTCTTTCTTTCTCTCCCTCCCCCCTCTCTCTTTATTTCTCTCTCTCCATCTCTCTCTGTCTTTCTTTCTCTCCCTCCCCCCTCTCTCTTTATTTATCTCTCTCCATCTCTCTCCGTCTTTCTTTCTCTCACGACTCCTTTCTCTATTTATTTCTCTCTCTCCATCTCTCTCTCTCTGTCTTCTCTCTAAGACAGAAAACAACTTCTGCATAACCATTTTAATTCTGGCGTGGGTGTGCAAGTTTTCTGAGGGAGGCAGAGAGGGAGAGAGAGAGAGAGAGCGAGAGAGAGAGAGAGAGAGAGAGAGAGAGAAAAGAGACAGAGACAGAGACAGATAAAGAGAGAGACCATGGACTCTGCATGCTAATGTCTTCCAGGAACAGAGCAGTAGAGGGTTGAGTCCCAAATGGCACCCTATTCCATATAGCGTACAACCTCTGACCGGAGCCCTATTGGCCCAGATAAGAAGTAATGCACTGTATAGGGAATATGGTACCATTTGGGACTCAGCAGAGGTTTGAGGAGGAAAATCCTGTTTAATCCCTGCTATCTGACCACAGGGACCTGCACACAGTTTACAGGATCAGCCTCCCTTTGATTCTCATTCATTAGAAGACTGAGAACAGCCATGCACCGCCACGATGCATCTAAGGCAGTAGTATTCAAAGTCGAGGTCGTGACCCCTAGTTTTTAGGAACTAAAAATGAAGAGTAAAGAATATTGTATGGGACAATACAAACGTTTTTTAGAAAGGTAATTTGGAAAATACAATTTTATTGAGTAAATGTATTTATTAGTTTCTTTTCATTTTGATAAGAGATGAAAATGTAATGAATTTAATGCTATTTGTTGATGTAAAAATCGAAATGTACCGATTTTAAGGTTGTGCCATTGGATTTGGCGTGGGGTGGGGTCGTGTAAAATTCTTGCGGGGAAAGAAATGGGGTCCCCAGAAATTATTGTGGAAACAATGGGGTTTCAGGTGAAAAATGTTGGCTGCCACTGATCGAAGGATACAGAACAGGCTAGAACTGGTTGTGCAGGAAGGGAGCTCAACATTAGTAACAATAACAATTATGTAACAATGTGTTGTCACATATACAGTGCATTCGGAAAGCATTCAGAGCCCTTGACTTTTTCCACATTTTGTGACGTTACAGCCTTTTTCTAAAATTGATTAAATAAAAAATGTTCCTCGTCAATCTACACACAATAGCCCATAATGACAAAGAGAAAACAGGTTTTTAAGTATTCAGACCCTTTGCTATGAGTTTCGAAAATTGAGCTCAGGTGCATCCTGTTTCTGTTGATCGTCTTTGAGATGTTTCTACAAGTTGATTTGAGTCCACCTGTGGTAAATTCAATTGATTGGAAAGGCACACACCTGTCTATATAAGGTCCCACAGTTGACAGTGCATGTCAGAGCAAAAACCCCCGTGGCCTCCATCATTCTTAAATGGAAAAAGTTTTGAACCACCAACTCTTCCTAGAGCTGGCCAAATTGAGCAATCGGGGAGAAGTTATGCACATCAACAACAATAAGATCAACAACTAATGCTAGCCAGAGCAAGATGAGCTAAAATCTAACGATGGAACATTAGATAAACTCGCAAACTTTTTCTCCTAGTTGTCTATCAAAATTGCACTGATAAACGATGAGGAGTTGTAGCCTCCTCGTCCTTCTGCAGCTTGCCTGCCTTTGCATGCTTGTCTCAACCAAGCACCCAAGCTAACTGGCTAAAGTTGGCTAGCTTGCTAGCTAGCTACTTCCAGACACAAATGAGAGAACACCTCACACTGACCATTTACCTCACCATAGCAGAGCTGGTTAGGCTGTTTACATTTATTATCTAGAGTGTTCTTGACTAACTAGCTAGCTCTTTTTTTGTGCCTATATTTACTGACCAGTTTATTCAGCCGGTATTTCCTGTTTGTAAATTCATCAGTTGTTCTGCACTCTGGCATGAGCGGAAATGAGGGGGAAAAGTCAGTCATTCACCCACTCCTCCAATGGCATGACATGACATCCTCCTAGCAGTTAGCTAGCTATCTAGCTATCGTTAGGCTCTGTGTTTTTAGCTTGCTACATAAATAGATATGCTAGTCAATTAGCCACGTTATGACTGACTTGTGATCATTGCCCCTCGCTAGTTTGATTGTATTGACATTCCCAGCTTTAGTTACATTTGTTTGTTTCTGTCCACAATATTGAGTCATTGAAACTGAACCAGTGCATCTTGAATGGAGGCAGTAAACAATGTACCAGGTCAGCTGTGATTTACAACCTGATAGCAGTGTGTTTTGGACTACCAAGAAATGTATTGTTGAATTATATGAATCATGCATTGAACTGCATCCATCTATTCTGCCAACAGTGCCTTAGTGTACGTCATGGAACGTTGAGTCAAATACAACCTATTTTTAAAACCTCTTATAAAGTTGGTTTGTAGCATAAACTGGGAATTTGTGACCGATATTATGATTGTCTGTTTGTTTCATATCTGCAAAGTAGTTGAAACAAAGTCAGTTCCACTTTAAACGTTATGTCACCTGTTACTTTATGTGCTAAACGTGAAACGTGTTTTTTTTGCAATGGGAAGTAATAGTTGTACATTTTGTTTGGGAAATGCTTCATGGTTGTGTTTTTGTAATCTGATGATTCTGATGGCTTATTATGTCAGAGTTTTATGGACTGTTTGTCCTTTAACATCATGCTGTGTGTGACTGCTGTCTCTCTGCAGACTGCTGTCTCTCTGCAGACTGCTGTCTCTCTGCGGCCCTATGCAGTGGTGCAGTGATGCCTGGAGAAGTGGGTATACTCTAGTTTTGCCAGAAAGTTCCCAAACGGTGTCGCCACTGGCCCTTTGTGTTTTTACAAAAAGTGCTCTATCCTACATTAGTGCTCTATCCTACATTAGTGCTCTATTCTACATTAGTGCTCTATCCTACATTAGTGCTCTATCCTACATTTAGTGCTCTATCCTACATTAGTGCTCTATCCTACATTAGTGCTCTATCCTACATTAGTGCTCTATCCTACATTAGTGCTCTATCCTACATTTTGTGCTCTATCCTACAGTAGTGTGCTGTTATTACGGTTGCTGTCCTTTCAGCATCATCAACCTGTCACACACTGAAGGCCTATAGGTTCACCACTGAAGGCCTATAGGTTCACCACTGAAGGCCTATAGGTTCACCACTGAAGGCCTATAGGTTCACCACTGAAGGTCTATAGGGTCACCACTGTCACACACTGAAGGCCTATAGATTCACCACTGTCACACACTGAAGGCCTATAGGTTCACCACTGTCACACACTGAAGGCCTATAGATTCACCACTGTCACACACTGAAGGCCTATAGATTCACCACTGTCACACACTGAAGGCCTATAGATTCACCACTGTCACACACTGAAGGCCTATAGATTCACCACTGTCACACACTGAAGGCCTATAGATTCACCACTGTCACACACTGAAGGCCTATAGGTTCACCACTGTCACACACTGAAGGCCTATAGATTCACCACTGTCACACACTGAAGGCCTATAGGTTCACCACTGTCACACACTGAAGGCCTATAGATTCACCACTGTCACACACTGAAGGCCTATAGGTTCACCACTGTCACACACTGAAGGCCTATAGGTTCACCACTGTCACACACTGAAGGCCTATAGATTCACCACTGTCACACACTGAAGGTCTATAGGTTCACCACTGTCACACACTGAAGGCCTATAGATTCACCACTGTCACACACTGAAGGCCTATAGGTTCACCACTGTCACACACTGAAGGCCTATAGGTTCACCACTGTCACACACTGAAGGCCTATAGATTCACCACTGTCACACACTGAAGGTCTATAGGTTCACCACTGTCACACACTGAAGGTCTATAGGTTCACCACTGAAGGTCTATTAGTTCACCACTGAAGGTCTATAGGTTCACCACTGAAGGTCTATTAGTTCACCACTGAAGGTCTATAGGTTCACCACTGAAGGTCTATAGGTTCACCACTGAAGGTCTATTAGTTCACCACTGAAGGTCTATAGGTTCACCACTGAAGGTCTATAGGTTCACCACTGAAGGTCTATTAGTTCACCACTGAAGGTCTATAGGTTCACCACTGAAGGTCTATAGGTTCACCACTGAAGGTCTATTAGTTCACCACTGAAGGTCTATAGGTTCACCACTGAAGGTCTATAGGTTCAACACTGTAATAACATGTCTATAATAGATATAAAGGCTGTTAAGATATTGTCACCAGTGGTGTAAAGTACTTAAGTAAAAATACTTGAAAGTACTACTACTATGAGTACTTCACTTTACTATGTATATTTCTGACTTTTACTTCACTACATTCCCCCCCAAAATAATGAACTTTTTACTCCATACATTTTCCCTGGCACCCAAAAGTACTCATTACATTTTGAATGCTTAGCAGGACAAAAGAAAAAGTCATATTCATGCCATTATCTAGAGAACATCCCTGGTCATCCCTACTGCCTCTGACTCACTAAACATACATGCTTCATTTGTAAAATATGTCTGAGTGTTGGAGGATGCCCCTGGCTATCCATAAATTCTAAAAACAAGAAAATGGTGCTGTCTGGCTTTTTTAATATAAGGAATTTTAAATTATTTATACTTTTACTTTTGATACTTAAGTATATTTTAGCAATTACATTTACTTTTGATACTTAAGTACATTTAAAACCAAATACTTTTATACTTTTACTGAAGTAGTATTTTACTGGGTGACTTTCACTTTTACTTGAGTCATTTTCTATTAATGTATCTTTACATTTAATCAAGTATAACAATATGGTACTTTTTCCACCACAGAATGTTCCCAGAAAGGAGTGTCTATATTTGGCCTGGAGAAGCAGTTTTATGCTGCTGACCGAATGGATGCTGATAATTGTGAGTTCTTTTACTCCGCTGGTCTCGGGAAGAACTTATGAGTACTCACTGTCCGAGACGAGTCAAGAACGAGTACAAATGTATCAGACACCGAGACACTAAATCTGTGAAAGAAAGGGACCTAGTCAGTTGTACAACTGAATGCATTCAACAGAAATGTGTCTTCCTCATTTAACCCAACCCCTCTGAATCAGAGAGGTGCAGGGGGCTGCCTTAATCCACATCCCCATCATCGGCGCCCGGGGAACAGTGGGTTAACTGACTTCCTCGGGAGCAGAATGACAGCCTTTCGGGTTACTGGCCCTACCCACCAGGCTTCCTGACGCTCCAGGTAGGTAGCCTGGTCTCGCGACCTACAACACTGGCCAGGCATGTTGGTTTGTGTCAAGAATGGCAACACTGCTGGATTTTACACTCTCAACAGTTTTCCGTGTGTATCAAGAATGGTCCACCACCCAAAGGACATCCAGCCAACTTGACACAACTGTGGAAAGCATTGGAGTCAACACCCCTGTGGAACACTTACGACACATTGTAGAGTCCATGCCCCAACTACTTTAGGTGGTCTTAATGTTTTGTATACTCAGTATAGATGATGTGGTGCACTGGCAAAATATAAATGCACACACGCGCACACACGCACACACACACACACACACACACACACACACACACACACACACACACACACACACACACACACACACAGTCTACTCCCATTATCCATTCCAGACAACATCTACGGTCTTCTTATCTGTGCTCAATGCGTTCCATAGAGTCTCATTGGTGTGATAACAGGTAGCCCTTGTTCTTTGCCTCCTCCTAAAATTCTCGGGGGAACTGAAACCTTAATTTTACACTTTTGGTTGCCATGGATACCTCATCCAGCGCAGCCGCAGTTTGGCAACAATAAACTCAGACTCCCTTTTAAGCCAAATGTATCTCCAAACTAAACGACCCAGACCCCCCTGCCTCTCCTCCTCTTCCTATAACTCAACATACACTGATGATCACCATCAACACTGATCAATATAGTCTTCTAATCTCTTACTGTCTCCCTCTCCTCTCGCTTTCTCCCTCTCTCTGTCTCTCTCCCTCTCTCTGTCTCTCTCTCTCTGTCTCGCTCTCTCTCTCCTCTCTCTCTCTCTCTCTCCTCTCTCTCTCTCTCTCTCCTCTCTCTCGCTGTCTCTCCTCTCTCTCACTCTCTCTGTCTCTCCCTCTCTCTCTCACCTCTTACTGTCTCCCTCTCCTCTCGCTTTCTCCCTCTCTCTGTCTCTCTCCTCTCTCTCGCTGTCTCTCCTCTCTCTCACTCTCTCTGTCTCTCTCCTCTCTTTTTCTCCCTCTCTCTGTCTCTCTCACTCCTCTCTCTTTCTCCCTCTCCTCTCTCTGTCTCTCTCTCTCACTCTCTCTGTCTCTCTCCTCTCTTTTTCTCCCTCTCTCTGTCTCTCTCTCACTCCTCTCTCTTTCTCCCTCTCCTCTCTCTCTCCCTCTCTCTCACCTCTTTCTTTCTCCCTCTCCTCTCTCTGTCTCTCTCTCTCACTCTCTCTGTCTCTCTTTCTCCCTCTCCCTGTCTCTCTTTCTCCCTCTCCCTGTCTCTCTCTCTCCATCCATCCATCCATCCATCCCAGCGGAACTAGACCAAGCAAAGGTGTGAAATCAATTCGCCATGTAATGAAGCAGCAGCAGTAGCATCAGTGAAGACAGGCTTCAGAGAGGTGACCTCTGGGTCTCTGTAGGTTTAATGGACGCTGAATCTGATCAATAGATAGACAGTCAGTCCGTCCCTTGGAAATATCGGGTTGTATTACCTCGGTATAGGTATGGATTCATACTGGTGTAGACTTTACTGCAAGTGGTCACAAACTGTTCCCTAAAATGTCTTAAATGCAACCCGTATTTCAGTTATGAATACAGAATGTGTAAGGCACCATCTAGAGGCTGCGTAAAGTACTAAATACACATTGTGAGAAACTGATATTTTACCGCAAATAAATTATTTTATCCATCTGCAATACTCAGGGAGAACATGTGCGAACCCTAGCGGAACAACAATAATTTCATCCATGCAGGCTATTTTTTGTATTAAATGCACTATACAGAATTAGCTAAACCAATACGGTAACGTTATATTTGAATGCACTTTTGTTGTGCCATTCGGGAGGAACTGTTTTGCTCTTGTCTCAATTTCTACACCCGGACATTTTTACGGACGCACTGGTGAACTCCAAGCCTATTTCTTCACGCCATTGTAATATTAGTTTATTTTCAGACTTTGGAAACACTTTGTTGGGGTTCCTAGCTCAGTTATCAGGTTGGTGTTGAAGCTACTGGGAACCAGGTGGTGTGATAAGAGAACGAGACTGACCTAATAACAGAATTAGAGTTAAAGGTGGTCATGTAGGCCCTGTAGATGAAATGAGTACGTTGCCAACTGTTGTTGCTGGGTGCCCTCTTCGGACTTGGAGAGTAGAAATTAAATGGTGAATTTACCTACAATACAACATCTTAAGAAAAGATGCTGGATATTGCATTAAATGGATATTGAGTCATGAAGCCAAGGAAAGTGTACATCTACTAAGACAATGCAACATTTTTTTATGTACACATTTTTTTATTTTAATTTTTAACTCTGTATATGTTTGCTCTTTTTTAAAATTAGCTTCTTATCCATTTGATCTCTTGTTTGTATTCCGGCTTGTCGTTTGGGGTTTCTTATCCATTTCCTCTTTTGACAATCTGACAAATCATTCACTTCTGCATAACCGTTCTAGAAAGAAAAACAATCACAGGAGAGAATCGTGAGAAACATGAGAGCCCTCTTACAGTGTTCTCTAGCTGCTAGGTGATGTCACTGCTGAGGCTCCTCTTCCATTCAGTTCAGGGTAACATGTGATGTTTCCCCAGACCCCGGGTAACTAAACATAGTTCACTGTACTGTATTGTTGCGTGCCAAATGGCGCCCTATTCCCTACATAGTGTACTACTGTTGACCAGAAGACAACATGCCCTGGTCAACAGTAGTACACTATGTAGGGAATACGGCCCTGGTCAACAGTCGTGCACTATATAGGGAATAGGGCTCTGGTCAATAGTAGTACACTATATAGGGAATAGGGGCCTGGTCAACAGTAGTGCACTATATAGGGCATAGGATACCATTTGTGACTGACCCAGCATGTCTGCAGGCATGGCTGGACGAGCACAACAGACACAACGCATTTTGATTCAACACAGCTATACGACTACACTGAACCCTCTACATTATTGATGCACAATTTGATTGTTGGTACAGTATCAATAAATGATTAGGGAATTGAAAATTGTTGAGCGAAGACCTTGAAGCAGAGCCATGAATCTGACTAACACAAGAAGGCAGGGAGCCTCAACAGAATCAACTTGGCCTTCGTCTGGGTTGAAGGAACCTTGAATCTTTTCAAAGAACCTTCAGCTATTTGGCCCCCATGAGTTATGTGATGAATGATCTTATTGAATGAAACAACTCGTCTTACAAACTAAAGCCCAGTTAACCTCTGATACTCCAGTCTGCAGCCTCTGTTTGCCTGGATATTACTATAAGCACCTAACCCACCTGATAACCTGGGAGTGGCCAATTCCAGTCCAGGAGGTCTGCTGTGCTGGTTTCCCTGGTTTCCAGGTCTACATCAGTCACTGTTCCAAAGGCAGGAGTGAAAACGAGCAGGACTGTGGAAACTCTCCCCTGTTCAAGTAGTCAGTCGGGTGAACCAAGAACATGCTCAGTATTCACTGTGGGACAATTCATCATTCAGAATCTTGCAAATAGAGAGGTGATGATTAGGAATAATAATAATTATAATTCTCTATCATGTGGTACAGAGATGCATGTCCAGTCTATGCAATGCATTTCTGTGTACAACATTGCTCTATGTAGCCAACTGAAGATTACTGGTGAAAACCCTAGCTAATACATTATCTATTATGGGATGTTGTATAGCCATTGTAATTCCATGGTGATGTCCAGTATGCACCGGTCGCTTCTCTCACTAAGCCTCTGGAATAACAACCAGCCCTGATCTCTCCCTCCCCCTCTCTCTTTATTTATCTCTCTCCATCTCTCTCTGTCTTTCTTTCTCTCCCTCCCCCCTCTCTCTTTATTTCTCTCTCTCCATCTCTCTCTGTCTTTCTTTCTCTCCCTCCCCCCTCTCTCTTTATTTCTCTCTCTCCATCTCTCTCTGTCTTTCTTTCTCTCCCTCCCCCCTCTCTCTTTATTTATCTCTCTCCATCTCTCTCCGTCTTTCTTTCTCTCACGACTCCTTTCTCTATTTATTTCTCTCTCTCCATCTCTCTCTCTCTGTCTTCTCTCTAAGACAGAAAACAACTTCTGCATAACCATTTTAATTCTGGCGTGGGTGTGCAAGTTTTCTGAGGGAGGCAGAGAGGGAGAGAGAGAGAGAGAGCGAGAGAGAGAGAGAGAGAGAGAGAGAGAGAAAAGAGACAGAGACAGAGACAGATAAAGAGAGAGACCATGGACTCTGCATGCTAATGTCTTCCAGGAACAGAGCAGTAGAGGGTTGAGTCCCAAATGGCACCCTATTCCATATAGCGTACAACCTCTGACCGGAGCCCTATTGGCCCAGATAAGAAGTAATGCACTGTATAGGGAATATGGTACCATTTGGGACTCAGCAGAGGTTTGAGGAGGAAAATCCTGTTTAATCCCTGCTATCTGACCACAGGGACCTGCACACAGTTTACAGGATCAGCCTCCCTTTGATTCTCATTCATTAGAAGACTGAGAACAGCCATGCACCGCCACGATGCATCTAAGGCAGTAGTATTCAAAGTCGAGGTCGTGACCCCTAGTTTTTAGGAACTAAAAATGAAGAGTAAAGAATATTGTATGGGACAATACAAACGTTTTTTAGAAAGGTAATTTGGAAAATACAATTTTATTGAGTAAATGTATTTATTAGTTTCTTTTCATTTTGATAAGAGATGAAAATGTAATGAATTTAATGCTATTTGTTGATGTAAAAATCGAAATGTACCGATTTTAAGGTTGTGCCATTGGATTTGGCGTGGGGTGGGGTCGTGTAAAATTCTTGCGGGGAAAGAAATGGGGTCCCCAGAAATTATTGTGGAAACAATGGGGTTTCAGGTGAAAAATGTTGGCTGCCACTGATCGAAGGATACAGAACAGGCTAGAACTGGTTGTGCAGGAAGGGAGCTCAACATTAGTAACAATAACAATTATGTAACAATGTGTTGTCACATATACAGTGCATTCGGAAAGCATTCAGAGCCCTTGACTTTTTCCACATTTTGTGACGTTACAGCCTTTTTCTAAAATTGATTAAATAAAAAATGTTCCTCGTCAATCTACACACAATAGCCCATAATGACAAAGAGAAAACAGGTTTTTAAGTATTCAGACCCTTTGCTATGAGTTTCGAAAATTGAGCTCAGGTGCATCCTGTTTCTGTTGATCGTCTTTGAGATGTTTCTACAAGTTGATTTGAGTCCACCTGTGGTAAATTCAATTGATTGGAAAGGCACACACCTGTCTATATAAGGTCCCACAGTTGACAGTGCATGTCAGAGCAAAAACCCCCGTGGCCTCCATCATTCTTAAATGGAAAAAGTTTTGAACCACCAACTCTTCCTAGAGCTGGCCAAATTGAGCAATCGGGGAGAAGTTATGCACATCAACAACAATAAGATCAACAACTAATGCTAGCCAGAGCAAGATGAGCTAAAATCTAACGATGGAACATTAGATAAACTCGCAAACTTTTTCTCCTAGTTGTCTATCAAAATTGCACTGATAAACGATGAGGAGTTGTAGCCTCCTCGTCCTTCTGCAGCTTGCCTGCCTTTGCATGCTTGTCTCAACCAAGCACCCAAGCTAACTGGCTAAAGTTGGCTAGCTTGCTAGCTAGCTACTTCCAGACACAAATGAGAGAACACCTCACACTGACCATTTACCTCACCATAGCAGAGCTGGTTAGGCTGTTTACATTTATTATCTAGAGTGTTCTTGACTAACTAGCTAGCTCTTTTTTTGTGCCTATATTTACTGACCAGTTTATTCAGCCGGTATTTCCTGTTTGTAAATTCATCAGTTGTTCTGCACTCTGGCATGAGCGGAAATGAGGGGGAAAAGTCAGTCATTCACCCACTCCTCCAATGGCATGACATGACATCCTCCTAGCAGTTAGCTAGCTATCTAGCTATCGTTAGGCTCTGTGTTTTTAGCTTGCTACATAAATAGATATGCTAGTCAATTAGCCACGTTATGACTGACTTGTGATCATTGCCCCTCGCTAGTTTGATTGTATTGACATTCCCAGCTTTAGTTACATTTGTTTGTTTCTGTCCACAATATTGAGTCATTGAAACTGAACCAGTGCATCTTGAATGGAGGCAGTAAACAATGTACCAGGTCAGCTGTGATTTACAACCTGATAGCAGTGTGTTTTGGACTACCAAGAAATGTATTGTTGAATTATATGAATCATGCATTGAACTGCATCCATCTATTCTGCCAACAGTGCCTTAGTGTACGTCATGGAACGTTGAGTCAAATACAACCTATTTTTAAAACCTCTTATAAAGTTGGTTTGTAGCATAAACTGGGAATTTGTGACCGATATTATGATTGTCTGTTTGTTTCATATCTGCAAAGTAGTTGAAACAAAGTCAGTTCCACTTTAAACGTTATGTCACCTGTTACTTTATGTGCTAAACGTGAAACGTGTTTTTTTTGCAATGGGAAGTAATAGTTGTACATTTTGTTTGGGAAATGCTTCATGGTTGTGTTTTTGTAATCTGATGATTCTGATGGCTTATTATGTCAGAGTTTTATGGACTGTTTGTCCTTTAACATCATGCTGTGTGTGACTGCTGTCTCTCTGCAGACTGCTGTCTCTCTGCAGACTGCTGTCTCTCTGCGGCCCTATGCAGTGGTGCAGTGATGCCTGGAGAAGTGGGTATACTCTAGTTTTGCCAGAAAGTTCCCAAACGGTGTCGCCACTGGCCCTTTGTGTTTTTACAAAAAGTGCTCTATCCTACATTAGTGCTCTATCCTACATTAGTGCTCTATTCTACATTAGTGCTCTATCCTACATTAGTGCTCTATCCTACATTTAGTGCTCTATCCTACATTAGTGCTCTATTCTACATTAGTGCTCTATCCTACATTAGTGCTCTATCCTACATTAGTGCTCTATCCTACATTAGTGCTCTATCCTACATTTTGTGCTCTATCCTACAGTAGTGTGCTGTTATTACGGTTGCTGTCCTTTCAGCATCATCAACCTGTCACACACTGAAGGCCTATAGGTTCACCACTGAAGGCCTATAGGTTCACCACTGAAGGCCTATAGGTTCACCACTGAAGGCCTATAGGTTCACCACTGAAGGTCTATAGGGTCACCACTGTCACACACTGAAGGCCTATAGATTCACCACTGTCACACACTGAAGGCCTATAGGTTCACCACTGTCACACACTGAAGGCCTATAGATTCACCACTGTCACACACTGAAGGCCTATAGATTCACCACTGTCACACACTGAAGGCCTATAGATTCACCACTGTCACACACTGAAGGCCTATAGATTCACCACTGTCACACACTGAAGGCCTATAGATTCACCACTGTCACACACTGAAGGCCTATAGGTTCACCACTGTCACACACTGAAGGCCTATAGATTCACCACTGTCACACACTGAAGGCCTATAGGTTCACCACTGTCACACACTGAAGGCCTATAGATTCACCACTGTCACACACTGAAGGCCTATAGGTTCACCACTGTCACACACTGAAGGCCTATAGGTTCACCACTGTCACACACTGAAGGCCTATAGATTCACCACTGTCACACACTGAAGGTCTATAGGTTCACCACTGTCACACACTGAAGGCCTATAGATTCACCACTGTCACACACTGAAGGCCTATAGGTTCACCACTGTCACACACTGAAGGCCTATAGGTTCACCACTGTCACACACTGAAGGCCTATAGATTCACCACTGTCACACACTGAAGGTCTATAGGTTCACCACTGTCACACACTGAAGGTCTATAGGTTCACCACTGAAGGTCTATTAGTTCACCACTGAAGGTCTATAGGTTCACCACTGAAGGTCTATTAGTTCACCACTGAAGGTCTATAGGTTCACCACTGAAGGTCTATAGGTTCACCACTGAAGGTCTATTAGTTCACCACTGAAGGTCTATAGGTTCACCACTGAAGGTCTATAGGTTCACCACTGAAGGTCTATTAGTTCACCACTGAAGGTCTATAGGTTCACCACTGAAGGTCTATAGGTTCACCACTGAAGGTCTATTAGTTCACCACTGAAGGTCTATAGGTTCACCACTGAAGGTCTATAGGTTCAACACTGTAATAACATGTCTATAATAGATATAAAGGCTGTTAAGATATTGTCACCAGTGGTGTAAAGTACTTAAGTAAAAATACTTGAAAGTACTACTACTATGAGTACTTCACTTTACTATGTATATTTCTGACTTTTACTTCACTACATTCCCCCCCAAAATAATGAACTTTTTACTCCATACATTTTCCCTGGCACCCAAAAGTACTCATTACATTTTGAATGCTTAGCAGGACAAAAGAAAAAGTCATATTCATGCCATTATCTAGAGAACATCCCTGGTCATCCCTACTGCCTCTGACTCACTAAACATACATGCTTCATTTGTAAAATATGTCTGAGTGTTGGAGGATGCCCCTGGCTATCCATAAATTCTAAAAACAAGAAAATGGTGCTGTCTGGCTTTTTTAATATAAGGAATTTTAAATTATTTATACTTTTACTTTTGATACTTAAGTATATTTTAGCAATTACATTTACTTTTGATACTTAAGTACATTTAAAACCAAATACTTTTATACTTTTACTGAAGTAGTATTTTACTGGGTGACTTTCACTTTTACTTGAGTCATTTTCTATTAATGTATCTTTACATTTAATCAAGTATAACAATATGGTACTTTTTCCACCACAGAATGTTCCCAGAAAGGAGTGTCTATATTTGGCCTGGAGAAGCAGTTTTATGCTGCTGACCGAATGGATGCTGATAATTGTGAGTTCTTTTACTCCGCTGGTCTCGGGAAGAACTTATGAGTACTCACTGTCCGAGACGAGTCAAGAACGAGTACAAATGTATCAGACACCGAGACACTAAATCTGTGAAAGAAAGGGACCTAGTCAGTTGTACAACTGAATGCATTCAACAGAAATGTGTCTTCCTCATTTAACCCAACCCCTCTGAATCAGAGAGGTGCAGGGGGCTGCCTTAATCCACATCCCCATCATCGGCGCCCGGGGAACAGTGGGTTAACTGACTTCCTCGGGAGCAGAATGACAGCCTTTCGGGTTACTGGCCCTACCCACCAGGCTTCCTGACGCTCCAGGTAGGTAGCCTGGTCTCGCGACCTACAACACTGGCCAGGCATGTTGGTTTGTGTCAAGAATGGCAACACTGCTGGATTTTACACTCTCAACAGTTTTCCGTGTGTATCAAGAATGGTCCACCACCCAAAGGACATCCAGCCAACTTGACACAACTGTGGAAAGCATTGGAGTCAACACCCCTGTGGAACACTTACGACACATTGTAGAGTCCATGCCCCAACTACTTTAGGTGGTCTTAATGTTTTGTATACTCAGTATAGATGATGTGGTGCACTGGCAAAATATAAATGCACACACGCGCACACACGCACACACACACACACACACACACACACACACACACACACACACACACACACACACACACACACACACAGTCTACTCCCATTATCCATTCCAGACAACATCTACGGTCTTCTTATCTGTGCTCAATGCGTTCCATAGAGTCTCATTGGTGTGATAACAGGTAGCCCTTGTTCTTTGCCTCCTCCTAAAATTCTCGGGGGAACTGAAACCTTAATTTTACACTTTTGGTTGCCATGGATACCTCATCCAGCGCAGCCGCAGTTTGGCAACAATAAACTCAGACTCCCTTTTAAGCCAAATGTATCTCCAAACTAAACGACCCAGACCCCCCTGCCTCTCCTCCTCTTCCTATAACTCAACATACACTGATGATCACCATCAACACTGATCAATATAGTCTTCTAATCTCTTACTGTCTCCCTCTCCTCTCGCTTTCTCCCTCTCTCTGTCTCTCTCCCTCTCTCTGTCTCTCTCTCTCTGTCTCGCTCTCTCTCTCCTCTCTCTCTCTCTCTCTCCTCTCTCTCTCTCTCTCTCCTCTCTCTCGCTGTCTCTCCTCTCTCTCACTCTCTCTGTCTCTCCCTCTCTCTCTCACCTCTTACTGTCTCCCTCTCCTCTCGCTTTCTCCCTCTCTCTGTCTCTCTCCTCTCTCTCGCTGTCTCTCCTCTCTCTCACTCTCTCTGTCTCTCTCCTCTCTTTTTCTCCCTCTCTCTGTCTCTCTCACTCCTCTCTCTTTCTCCCTCTCCTCTCTCTGTCTCTCTCTCTCACTCTCTCTGTCTCTCTCCTCTCTTTTTCTCCCTCTCTCTGTCTCTCTCTCACTCCTCTCTCTTTCTCCCTCTCCTCTCTCTCTCCCTCTCTCTCACCTCTTTCTTTCTCCCTCTCCTCTCTCTGTCTCTCTCTCTCACTCAATTCAATTCAATTCAATTCAAGGGCTTTATTGGCATGGGAAACATGTGTTAACATTGCCAAAGCAAGTGAGGTAGACAACATACAAAGTGAAAATATAAAGTGAAAAACAACAAAAATTAACAGTAAACATTACACATACAGAGGTTTCAAAACAGTAAAGACATTACAAATGTCATATTATATATATATATACAGTGTTTTAACAATGTACAAATGGTTAAAGGACACAAGATAAAATAAATAAGCATAAATATGGGTTGTATTTACAATGGTGTGTGTTCTTCACTGGTTGCCCTTTTCTCGTGGCAACAGGTCACAAATCTTGCTGCTGTGATGGCACACTGTGGAATTTCACCCAGTAGATATGGGAGTTTTTCAAATTTGGATTTGTTTTCGAATTCTTTGTGGATCTGTGTAATCTGAGGGAAATATGTCTCTCTAATATGGTCATACATTGGGCAGGAGGTTAGGAAGTGCAGCTCAGTTTCCACCTCATTTTGTGGGCAGTGAGCACATAGCCTGTCTTCTCTTGAGAGCCATGTCTGCCTACGGCGGCCTTTCTCAATAGCAAGGCTATGCTCACTGAGTCTGTACATAGTCAAAGCTTTCCTTAATTTTGGGTCAGTCACAGTGGTCAGGTATTCTGCCGCTGTGTACTCTCTGTTTAGGGCCAAATAGCATTCTAGTTTGCTCTGTTTTTTTGTTAATTCTTTCCAATGTGTCAAGTAATTATCTTTTTGTTTTCTCATGATTTGGTTGGGTCTAATTGTGCTGTTGTCCTGGGGCTCTGTAGGGTGTGTTTGTGTTTGTGAACAGAGCCCCAGGACCAGCTTGCTTAGGGGACTCTTCTCCAGGTTCATCTCTCTGTAGGTGATGGCTTTGTTATGGAAGGTTTGTGAATCACTTCCTTTTAGGTGGTTGTAGAATTTAACGGCTCTTTTCTGGATTTTGATAATTAGTGGGTATCGGCCTAATTCTGCTCTGCATGCATTATTTGGTGTTCTACGTTGTACACGGAGGATATTTTTGCAGAATTCTGCGTGCAGAGTCTCAATTTGGTGTTTGTCCCATTTTGTGAAGTCTTGGTTGGTGAGCGGACCCCAGACCTCACAACCATAAAGGGCAATGGGCTCTATGACTGATTCAAGTATTTTTAGCCAAATCCTAATTGGTATGTTGAAATTTATGTTTCTTTTGATGGCATAGAATGCCCTTCTTGCCTTGTCTCTCAGATCGTTCACAGCTTTGTGGAAGTTACCTGTGGCGCTGATGTTTAGGCCAAGGTATGTATAGTTTTTTGTGTGCTCTAGGGCAACAGTGTCTAGATTGAATTTGTATTTGTGGTCCTGGTGACTGGACCTTTTTTGGAACACCATTATTTTGGTCTTACTGAGATTTACTGTCAGGGCCCAGGTCTGACAGAATCTGTGCATAAGATCTAGGTGCTGCTGTAGGCCCTCCTTGGTTGGTGACAGAAGCACCAGATCATCGGCAAACAGCAGACATTTGACTTCGGATTCTAGCAGGGGGAGGCCGGGTGCTGCAGACTTTTCTAGTGCCCGCGCCAATTCGTTGATATATATGTTGAAGAGGGTGGGGCTTAAACTGCATCCCTGTCTAACCCCACGACCCTGTGTGAAGAAATGTGTGTGTTTTTTGCCAATTTTAACCGCACACTTGTTGTTTGTGTACATGGATTTTATAATGTCGTATGTTTTACCCCCAACACCACTTTCCATCAGTTTGTATAGCAGACCCTCATGCCAGATTGAGTCGAAGGCTTTTTTGAAATCAACAAAGCATGAGAAGACTTTGCCTTTGTTTTGGTTTGTTTGGTTGTCAATTAGGGTGTGCAGGGTGAATACATGGTCTGTTGTACGGTAATTTGGTAAAAAGCCAATTTGACATTTGCTCAGTACATTGTTTTCATTGAGGAAATGTACGAGTCTGCTGTTAATAATAATGCAGAGGATTTTCCCAAGGTTACTGTTGACACATATTCCACGGTAGTTATTGGGGTCAAATTTGTCTCCACTTTTGTGGATTGGGGTGATCAGTCCTTGGTTCCAAATATTGGGGAAGATGCCAGAGCTAAGTATGATGTTAAAGAGTTTTAGTATAGCCAATTGGAATTTGTTGTCTGTATATTTGATCATTTCATTGAGGATACCATCAACACCACAGGCCTTTTTGGGTTGGAGGGTTTTTATTTTGTCCTGTAACTCATTCAATGTAATTGGATAATCCAGTGGGTTCTGGTAGTCTTTAATAGATGATTCTAAGATCTGTATTTGATCATGTATATGTTTTTGCTCTTTATTCTTTGTTATAGAGCCAAAAAGATTGGAGAAGTGGTTTACCCATACATCTCCATTTTGGATAGATAATTCTTCTTGTTGTTGTTTGTTTAGTGTTTTCCAATTTTCCCAGAAGTGGTTAGAGTCTATGGATTCTTCAATTGCATTGAGCTGATTTCTGACATGCTGTTCCTTCTTTTTCCGTAGTGTATTTCTGTATTGTTTTAGTGATTCACCATAGTGAAGGCGTAGACTCAGGTTTTCCGGGTCTCTATGTTTTTGGTTGGACAGGTTTCTCAATTTCTTTCTTAGATTTTTGCATTCTTCATCAAACCATTTGTCATTATTGTTAATTTTCTTCGGTTTTCTATTTGAGATTTTTAGATTTGATAGGGAAGCTGAGAGGTCAAATATACTGTTAAGATTTTCTACTGCCAAGTTTACACCTTCACTATTACAGCGGAACGTTTTACCCAGGAAATTGTCTAAAAGGGATTGAATTTGTTGTTGCCTAATTGTTTTTTGGTAGGTTTCCAAACTGCATTCCTTCCATCTATAGCATTTCTTAATGTTACTCAGTTCCTTTGGCTTTGATGCCTCATGATTGATTATTGCTCTGTTCAAGTAGACTGTGATTTTGCTGTGGTCTGATAGGGGTGTCAGTGGACTGGCTGTGAACGCTCTGAGAGACTCTGGGTTGAGGTCAGTGATAAAGTAGTCTACAGTACTACTGCCAAGAGATGAGCTATAGGTGTACCTACCATAGGAGTCCCCTCGAAGCCTACCGTTGACTATGTACATACCCAGCGTGCGACAGAGCTGCAGGAGTTGTGACCCGTTTTTGTTGGTTATGTTGTCATAGTTGTGCCTAGGGGGGCATATGTGGGAGGGAATGCTGTCACCTCCAGGCAGGTGTTTGTCCCCCTGTGTGCTTAGGGTGTCAGGTTCTTGTCCGGTTCTGGCATTTAGGTCGCCACAGACTAGTACATGTCCCTGGGCCTGGAAATGATTGATTTCCCCCTCACTCTCTCTGTCTCTCTTTCTCCCTCTCCCTGTCTCTCTTTCTCCCTCTCCCTGTCTCTCTCTCTCCATCCATCCATCCATCCATCCCAGCGGAACTAGACCAAGCAAAGGTGTGAAATCAATTCGCCATGTAATGAAGCAGCAGCAGTAGCATCAGTGAAGACAGGCTTCAGAGAGGTGACCTCTGGGTCTCTGTAGGTTTAATGGACGCTGAATCTGATCAATAGATAGACAGTCAGTCCGTCCCTTGGAAATATCGGGTTGTATTACCTCGGTATAGGTATGGATTCATACTGGTGTAGACTTTACTGCAAGTGGTCACAAACTGTTCCCTAAAATGTCTTAAATGCAACCCGTATTTCAGTTATGAATACAGAATGTGTAAGGCACCATCTAGAGGCTGCGTAAAGTACTAAATACACATTGTGAGAAACTGATATTTTACCGCAAATAAATTATTTTATCCATCTGCAATACTCAGGGAGAACATGTGCGAACCCTAGCGGAACAACAATAATTTCATCCATGCAGGCTATTTTTTGTATTAAATGCACTATACAGAATTAGCTAAACCAATACGGTAACGTTATATTTGAATGCACTTTTGTTGTGCCATTCGGGAGGAACTGTTTTGCTCTTGTCTCAATTTCTACACCCGGACATTTTTACGGACGCACTGGTGAACTCCAAGCCTATTTCTTCACGCCATTGTAATATTAGTTTATTTTCAGACTTTGGAAACACTTTGTTGGGGTTCCTAGCTCAGTTATCAGGTTGGTGTTGAAGCTACTGGGAACCAGGTGGTGTGATAAGAGAACGAGACTGACCTAATAACAGCGGACATCATGTCAACCGACTCCTGGGCCCAGGCTGTGGACGAGCAAGAAGCCGCGGCGGAATCGGTAACGTTAAGCGCCAGCCGAACTGCTCTTTGGCGAAGTGTTTTGTCGGGTCATTGGGCCTATGCTTCGGCTGGTTAACGTTAACTATGGATTCTGTTCAAAAATAGCAAATTACATTAATTAACTAGTTAAATAGTTGACCGATATTGCAATCAATCCACAGTACATGCATGACCCCCTCGACCGTAATATCGTTCACATCATAATCACTACTGTAACTAGCTAGTTTGGCTAACGTCAGCTAGCTAATTAACTAGTCAAGTTATCAAACGTTAGTTAACGTTACTTTGCTAACTTGGCTAGCCAGATCAGCTAACTATTAAAAGTTTTCATTGCATTGTTTTTATTGCATTGTATGCACGTTCTCTGTTACATACAATTATTTATTGTTAGCTTTAACCCGATTTAATGTATTTCTTGTCACGACTTAGGACGTGGTAAAGAAATGGCATCTGTCCAGGGAGGAAGATCCTAACATGTTCACCCACTCCAATTTGTGCAGCACATGCCTTGAAATGACCCGTTTAAAAACATTCCTGGACATCCTAAAACCATATTATGCTTGTTTATATTTCCTAGATTGGTAGCCTACAAATCAAAGACAAGCCTGAGGAAAATGGTAAGAGAAGTTATCCCATGTTGCCTATTTTATAAACAGGCTATGTGGTTTAGCATAACACATGATCTGAAGGATTACAACTTACATTTGTGAATCAATTCTTGTTAACTAGTTTGGGTGAAAACAAAATGTTTAATTGAAAAAAGTGTCAACTTGTTCTGAGATACCACAGGCTAACAAATACCATATGGTACCCTCAGGTACTGCCAGCGCTGCATTGGCGACGACAGCGACGACAACAACAACAACAACGACGTCGACAAACACAGCAGCCGCCAGCGCTACAACGCCTGCAAAGACAGGAGGAGGAGAGGGAGACAAAACAGGGGAGGAGGATGATAAAGGTGTTTACTATCAGGCAAACAACACAACATGGGATGACAGCAGTGATGGAGACAGTACAAAATTGTCTGTCTTGAGTAAAAGTAAAGATATCTTAATAGTAAATGACTCAAGTGAAAGTAACCCAGTAAAATACTACTTGAGTAAAAGTCAAAGTATTTGGTTTTGAAATATACTTAAGTATCAAAAGTAAATCGAATTGATCTAATATACTTAAGCATTACATAGAGCCATGACTACATAGAACTCTATTCCACATCAATTAACTGACGCAAGCAGTAAAATTAGATTTTAAAAAAACACTTTATGGAACAGCGGGGACTGTGAAGCAACACAAACATTGGCACAGATGCATGCATGCATACACACACACACACACACACACACGATAGCATACGCACTATACATACACATGGATTTAGTACTATATGTGGTAGTGGTGGAGTAGGGGCCTGAGGGTGCACACTGTGTTGTGAAATCTGTGAATGTATTGTAATGTTTTAAAATTGTAATAAACTGCCTTAATTTTGCTGGACCCCAGGAAGAATAGCTGCTGCTTTGGCCAATGGGGATCCATAATAAATACTAATGTAACTGTTTTCAGATGACAAGGCGGCACAGTCGTTATTGAATAAGTTGATACGCAGTAATCTAGTGAACACAACCAATCAAGTAGAAGTTCTACAGAGGGATCCCAACTCTCCACTTTACTCTGTCAAATCCTTCGAGGAACTACGGCTGTAAGTTCTATGTCCTGTCTATGTCCTGTCTATGTCCTGTCTATGTCCTGTCTATGTCCTGTCTATGTCCTGTCTATGTCCTGTCTATGTCCTGTCTATGTCCTGTCTATGAGCTGTCTATGAGCTGTCTATGAGCTGTCTATGAGCTGTCTATGAGCTGTTAAGAGTGCCCAAGGTGGTATGAATGTTGTTGAACTAAAATGACAAGTTTTGAACAGAATCTGTTTTGCTGTTGGCACATGTAATGTGCTCTGGGCCCCTGGCTTTGTGTCCATATCTTTTCTTTTGTTTTGAATTTAAAAAATGTCCCCTTAATACTCCTGTTTCCCTCCCTGTCCCCACAGTAAACCTCAGCTGCTCCAGGGAGTGTACGCCATGGGCTTCAACCGGCCCTCCAAAATCCAAGAGAACGCATTACCCATGATGCTCGCTGAACCGTGAGTTTACAGAGAGCTTCAGTCAATCGCTCAGTTCAGACACTTCCAGATGCCTGATACCTCTTCGTCAGTCACACACATCTCTCAGCTTTTTGTATCAAGTTAATATTAATTCCCTGAATCCCAAACTAGTTGACAGACTAGAGATGATTAGTTTTGTTTGGACAGAAGGCCTATAGACCTAAGATATGCTGTGTAGAGTCTACCTCTCTGTAATACCCAACATCCTCTCTGTCTGGTCTTGCTCTTCTCCATTTAAACTGATATCAAACTGTTCCATTGATCTGATTGGCCATTAAACAGTTTTACCAGAACAATCATCAAGCTTGGTCTTTCCTGTCTCCTTCTCTCTGTTGATCTGACCCGTGCTCTCATGGCTACCAGCCCACAGAACCTGATAGCCCAGTCTCAGTCAGGGACAGGGAAGACTGCTGCCTTTGTCCTGGCCATGCTCAGTCATGTTGATCCCAACAACAAGTTCCCACAGGTGAGTTGAGCCCTGACCCTTGGCCTCTCAGGGTCAATTTCATTAGGGTACACTGTCTGCGTGCTTGTTTTTTTTGTACCAGGTCCAGGTAGGACCTTTACATGTTTTGTGCTTAATGGCATGTTTAAGTAATCAGCTGGTGAGATGGTATGTAACATCTTCCTCTCTCCTCTCCCAGGCTCTGTCTCTCCTACCTATGAGCTATATAACACCTTCCTCTCTCCTCTCCCAGGCTCTGTCTCTCCTACCTATGAGCTATATAACACCTTCCTCTCTCCTCTCCCAGGCTCTGTCTCTCCTACCTATGAGCTATATAACACCTTCCTCTCGCTCCTCTCCCAGGCTCTGTCTCTCCTACCTATGAGCTATATAACACCTTCCTCTCGCTCCTCTCCCAGGCTCTGTCTCTCCTACCTATGAGCAATATAACACCTTCCTCTCGCTCCTAGCCCAGGCTCTGTCTCTCCTACCTATGAGCAATATAACACCTTCCTCTCGCTCCTAGCCCAGGCTCTGTCTCTCCTACCTATGAGCTATATAACACCTTCCTCTGTCTCTTCTCTCCTCTCCCAGGCTCTCTCTCCTACCTATGAGCTATATAACACCTTCCTCTCGCTCCTCTCCCAGGCTCTGTCTCTCCTACCTATGAGCAATATAACACCTTCCTCTCGCTCCTTTCCCAGGCTCTGTCTCTCCTACCTATGAGCTATATAACACCTTCCTCTGTCTCTTCTCTCCTCTCCCAGGCTCTGTCTCTCCTACCTATGAGCAATATAACACCTTCCTCTCGCTCCTAGCCCAGGCTCTGTCTCTCCTACCTATGAGCAATATAACACCTTCCTCTCGCTCCTAGCCCAGGCTCTGTCTCTCCTACCTATGAGCTATATAACACCTTCCTCTGTCTCTTCTCTCCTCTCCCAGGCTCTCTCTCCTACCTATGAGCTATATAACACCTTCCTCTCGCTCCTCTCCCAGGCTCTGTCTCTCCTACCTATGAGCAATATAACACCTTCCTCTCGCTCCTCTCCCAGGCTCTGTCTCTCCTACCTATGAGCTATATAACACCTTCCTCTCTCTCTCTCCTCTCCCAGGCTCTGTCTCTCCTACCTATGAGCTATATAATACCTTCCTCTCTCTCTCCTCTCCCAGGCTCTGTCTCTCCTACCTATGAGCTATATAACACCATCCTCTCTCTCCTCTCCTCTCCCAGGCTCTCTGTGTCTCCTACCTATGAGCTATATAACACCTTCCTCTCTCCTCTCCCAGGCTCTCTGTGTCTCCTACCTATGAGCTATATAACACCTTCCTCTCTCCTCTCCTAGGCTCTCTGTGTGTCTCCTACCTATGAGCTATATAACACCTTCCTCTCTCCTCTCCCAGGCTCTCTGTGTGTCTCCTACCTATGAGCTGGCCCTGCAGACAGGAAAGGTCATTGAGCAGATGGGGAAGCATTACTCAGAGGTCAAACTAGTCTACGCCATCAGAGGAAACAAACGTAAGTCTACTACAGAGTCCTTTTTAAAAATCTCAACTGATTTGACTGGATTTCAAACAGAGTGTGAAACACGGGTATGACTGTTTTATCACAATGAGCTGACCAGGTTAATCATCCACCACAGTTGTTGTAACTGTGGTGAACAGGACAATGTGAAAAGGGGAATGTTCTCTCTCTTCTTCTCTCCCCAGTGCAGAGAGGTACCCAGCTCCAGGAGCAGGTTGTGATAGGGACGCCAGGCACCATGCTGGACTGGTGTCTGAAGTTCAAGTTCATCGACCCCAAGAAGATCAAAGTGTTTGTCCTGGACGAAGCTGACGTCATGATCGCTACACAGGGTCATCAGGACCAGAGTATACGCATTCAGAGGTACACACATTGACCCCTTAGTCTTCTCTCTCTCTCTATGTTTCAGGAAGTTGGCTAACAGTTCTAAAAACCCACCCACCACAATGACCCCCTTTTCTGCCTCTCAGGATGCTACCCAAACAGTGCCAGATGCTGCTGTTCTCTGCCACCTTTGAGGAGACGGTGTGGAACTTTGCCCAGCGCATCGTCCCAGACCCCAACATCATCAAGCTGAAACGGGAGGAGGAGACGCTGGACACCATCAAGCAGTACTACGTCCTCTGTGACAGCAAAGAGGAGAAGTTCGCGGCCCTCTGCAACATCTACGGAGCCATCACCATCGCTCAGGCCATGATCTTCTGTCATGTGAGTTATTCGCCGTCGTAAGTTGTTTGGTAAAGGGGATTTGTAGATCGGTGAGTGCACACTGTGTTACTTAGCCACAGATACGTGTTGAGGAAATGTTTAATTTCCAACTGTCAAGAGTTAAATCTGATAATGTTAATGGATGTAAACAGCGTGGCAAGATGAGAAGTTGTTACCATGTTGCCTGATACCTATTTAATCATCTCAGATCTACACTAGGAGCTACCGGGAGACGTTTCCAGTGGCTAGGGGGTGGATTGGGGATGTGGTGTTTCTCTCTGTGTACTTTATCCTTCTTGTCTCTCTTTCCCGCTCAGACCAGGAAAACGGCGGGGTGGTTGGCAGGTGAGCTGTCCCGGGAGGGCCACCAGGTGGCGCTGCTCAGTGGGGAGATGCAGGTGGAGCAGAGAGCTGCTGTCATCGACCGCTTCCGAGACGGAAAGGAGAAGGTCCTGGTCACCACCAACGTCTGTGCCAGAGGTAACCAATCAAACTATTGGTATTTTATTTAAAGGCCCAGTGTGTAGTGTTTCCACATGGTTTTGATCGTGTTTGTTAATGGTATACCTATTGATCCTTGGAGTTTCAAGTTAAGGAGAGGGTCCTTTTTTACCTCGTGATGCAGAAGTAACTGTTCAACTCTTCTTCACATGGACGTAGACTGATGACATTATATTAATACACTCGTCTTCATTGAATTATTTGTTCTTCACCTGGGTAATTATTGGATATGTTGTACACTCATTTTATGTTTGGTCTGTCCATCCACCTATTCTAATCTGACCATTTAACTCTCCCTCCAGGTATTGACGTGGAGCAGGTTTCCGTGGTGATAAACTTTGACCTGCCAGTGGACAGAGACGGTAACCCGGACAACGAGACGTACCTGCATCGGATTGGCCGCACGGGTCGTTTTGGGAAGCGGGGATTGGCCATCAACATGGTGGACAGCAGGTTCAGCATGAACGTCCTAAACAAGATCCAGGATCACTTCAGTAAGTCAGGATATCTGAATAAATGATTTAATAAAATTTGCTACCTGCCAAATGATTTTCAAGCTTTGAGGTCCGTTTTCCCGGACAAGGATCAAGCCTAGTATGGACTAGAAAAGCACTTTCCATGGAGATTCTTCTTTGGGCTTGCTTTTTTTGGTCCAGGACTAGGCTAAATCATGTCCGAAAAACCATCCCCAGCAGTGTGACAGTCTTAACGATGACCTCATCCTCACTAATCATCCACAGATAAGAAGATCGAGAAGCTGGACACTGACGATCTGGATGAGATAGAGAAAATCGCCGGCTGAAAAGAGTTCAGAACCACATGACTTCTCTAGTCCCCCTCCCCTCTTCCTGCTTCTCCCAGACCCCCCCCACCCCTCCCCTCGGACTGTTTATTATAGTGTCTTTCATTTTTAAAAATGTAGTGTTGGAGAGAAGAGCAAAGCCACAAACACAGCTATAATGTTTACATGTGGTTAAATGTCTCTCAGATATGTTTTTATAAGTCTCTGAAACATTCCCGTTTCACTCTTTGTACTTCTTAATGAATAAAGTTTATAATATTAGCTAACATTTTTCATTTGTATATGTGCATTGTAATGCTGTCATGGTGGTAGGCTTAGAGTGCAATGGCTTATGGAAAAACTTTTTAAATTATGCCAAATCAAATGTTACTACTGCCAGTATCTTCCTTGTTTATGGAATGGAAACAAGCCCTCTTATATAAAGATATTTTTGGTTAACCCAGTCCCTGAATGAAATCCCAAGGAGAGAATCCAGCATAATTAGGAAAATAAACTTCAGATTTTAGTTATCATTTGTGAATGTTTTGCAATGAATACAATAATTCTGATGTAGTACAAAGAGTGAAATAGATTTGTTTTCTGCGGTCTTTGTTTTTAAAAATCATAGTTACTTTGAGATGGTGATGGTTAGAGGTCAGGGGTTCATGCGAACTTGTATCAACCTTTCTGCGTGCCACTATAGTAGTGCAGTGTTCAAGTCACATGACATCCGATTTGTTCGTTTTCGGGATTTTCCCTCAAAATAGCAAAAGGGGATATGGAGAGAACGTAACTTTTGCTACATGTTTTGACCAATAAAGTACAGGTAAATGAAACTATATAAAAATGTGTAATTTAGACATTCAACCATGCATCATCTCAACCTCAAATGTTTTTTTTTGTGTTTTATTGATTAGAAAACGACACAGACCTCGATACATTTTTTCTTAAATCCTCTCGCAGTGGAACTGGTGTCATTGTTAGGTATGTTATCGTTCATATCTGATTGACCATGTACCTGGAGACTCACCTGTCAAGATGTTAGCTATTGGTCTGAGGTTTATTAACCCACACAGATGTCCCCATCTCAGAATCTGGAGGGAGAAGTTTGACTTTCTGCTCACACCTTTGTGTTTTAATTGAAAACTCCACCCAAAAAATGTATATTTTGCTATTTGTTTCATTAGTCCATTGATAATGTAGTCCCAAAATATGTCAGCAATGAAGTTTTCAAGGTGTACTTAAATAATACAGCCGGTGTGAACCATTTGTCATCATACCGGCTCTATGTATTTGGATATGTATACAGCAACTTGATTGCTGACATGCTAAATGTTTTAGGACTACATCAATAATGAAAGAGACACCAAAATGGAGGCTGCTTTAATAGACATTTAGTAAAATGTCATTAACTCATTACGATTGTGTGGAGCTGCAAAAAAAAATACTGGAAAAAAACAACCTCGAGATTGAATTACCCAGCAATGCCTTGCTCAAGTGCATTTTCTGTAAAAAAAAAAAATAATATTGATATTTATTTTCAACGATATTATTGGCTCAATATTCTGAGTTATGACTTGAAATGTCATATTTGACATATGCCCACCTCACCCTGAGTGTAGAACGTGTGATTTGAAGCGAAATGCTTATGTGACTAAAGATGCCTATAAGACTCAGGCACAGATTCAGCCTTAAACCTGGACTTTAAAAGCATTTTCAATTGAGATTCTCCATTGAGTTTGTTTTATAGTCCAGCATTAGGCTTGATTTGTGTCTGAGAAACCACCCGTGTGTGTTTATTAAGTACTGAGATGCATGGACAACCGGACACAAATAAAAGCTAATATTTACAGTACTTGCTACATTAGGCCAAAGAAATCTGAATGAAAAGTGTGGCTGAATGATTGATTTATAGTCACCTAAAAGCATTCCTTACCAACTGAAATGTTTATACACCTACAGCTTCTCTGCATTATAGTGAATTAACATTAACGGGTGACTTTTCAAAACTACCTGTATTTGGAGAACTTTCAGAGGTGTCCTTGATATAATGACATAACTGTTTGATTTGAATGAGGCTGAAGTTCTGTTTGAGTCTATCCTCTACAGAACCTCACTTTCTACTGTTCTGTTAACTGTTCAGAATGGTTCAATGAACCAGTTAGCTAACTGTTTGTGGGACTTCTCTTAACAAGTCACAGGGAATATCTGAGTGTATGTTATTGAATGGGGAAAATGCAGCCAATTTTTGAGAATCACTGATGTTAAATTGAATAACATGTTTATTGTTCTCTTGGTCAGGGAAATGTGTATATATGCAGTTAGATTTGGACATTTGGTTGTTTACTTATGAGTTCTGAGTGCACTTTGTGGAGTTGGCCCACTATTTACCCGTCTGTACACAACACTCCTACCAAACTGTTGTTTTGGTCTGAACAAACAAACAAGTTACCAATTTCCCCAATTATTAATAAAAAGTTAAATCAAGATTTAAAGTTAGGGTTGGATGTTAGTGTGTCTTCTTCTACACTTTGGTGTGTGTGTGTCGTGGGCGTGTGTGTGTGTCGTGGGCGTGTGTGTGGATGAATGATGAGACTTTCCAGAAACATTTCTGGCATCAAAATGTGTCAAGGCGTTGTTATTTATTATTTTTTTTCTTCCCTTCTGGTCATATACAGAGAGATGATATGTATCCTACTGTAGTGGGCCCAGATCAGACTAGTGTCTGACTGTTGTAGATAGACACAACAAGCTCTAAGTACAGCTGATTGTGGGCGTTATCAGAGACGCAGCAGAGAGAACAAAACGGGCAGCCTCACAGCTTAACTTGACTTCCTGCTTGGACCCCAACCACAGTTGAGTGATTATGTGCAGTACCAGTCAAAAGTTTGGACACGCATTCAAGGGTTTTTCTTTATTTGGACTATTTTCATCATTGTAGAATAATAGTGGAAATATCAAAACTATGAAATAACAAAAAGTAACCAAGAAGTGTTAAACAAATCTAAATATATTTCATGTTTGAGATTCTTAAAAGGATCCACCCTTTGCCTCGACAGCTTTGCACACTCTTGGCATTCTCTCAACCAGCTTCACCTGGAATGCTTTTCCACCACTTTTGAAAGAGTTCCCACATATGCTGAGCACTTGCTGGCTGCTTTTCCTTCACCCTGCGGTCCGACTCATCTCAATTGGATTGAGGTCGGGTGATTGTGGAGGCCAGGTCATCTGATGCAGCACCATCACTCTCCTTGGTCAAATAGCCCTTACACAGCTTGGAGGTGTGTTGGGTCACACAAATGATTGTCCCACTAAGCCCAAACCAGATTGGATGGCGTATCGCTGCAGAATGCTGTGGTAGCCATGCTGGTTAAGTTTACCTTGAGTACTAAATAAATCACTGACAGTGTCACCAGCAAAGCACCCCCACGTCATAACACCACCTCATCCATGCTTCACGGTGGGAAATATACACATGCGGAGATCATCTGTTCACCCACACTGCTTCTCACAAAGACACAGCGGTTGAACAAAAAATGACACATTTGGACTCATCAGACCAAAGGACAGATTTCCACAGATCTAATGTCCTTTGCTCGTTTCTTGGCCCAAGAAAGCCTCTTCTTATTATTGGTGTCCTTTAATGTGTTTTATATTTTATACATTTGCAAACATTTCTAAAAAACCTGTTTCTGTTTTGTCATCGGGTATTGTGTACAGATTGATGAGGGAAAAAAACGATTTAATCCATTATTAGAATAAGGCTGTAAAGTAACAAAATATGGAAAATTGAAGGGGTCTGAATACTTTCCGAAAGCCCTGTATAACACACTGTATGCATTCCTTTACTCTATCACTCAAGTGTGGTTGGGGTCCTATGCAGTGGTGGAGAAAGTCCTCAGTTGTCATACTTGAGTAAAAGTTAAGATACCTTAATAGAAAATGACTCGAGTGACATTCGTTTACTCCAATTAAGGGAAGGAGTGGTTAGGGGGGAAAAAAATTAAGAACAATGACTAAAAGTGAAAGAGAAAGTCACCCAATAAAAATCTACTTGAGTAAAAGGAGAAACGTATCTGGTTTTAAATGTACTTAAGTAGAGTGGTAGAAAAAAAATACAAAATTGTCATACTTGAGTAAAAGTAAATACTATACATCAAAGTCATTGTATTAAGCAAACCAGACAGTTCCCACATATGCTGAGCACTTGTTGGCTGCTTTTCCTTCACTCGGTGGTCCGACTCATCCCAAACCATCTCAATTCGGTTGAGGTCGGGTGATTGTGGAGGCCAGGTCATCTTGATGCAGCACTCCATCACTCTCCTTCTTGGTCAAATAGCCCTTACACAGCCTGGAGGTGTGTTGGGTCATTGTCCTATTGAAAAACAAATGATGGTCCCACTAAGCCCAAACCAGATGGGATGGCGTATTGCTGCAGAATGCTGTGGTAGCCATGCTGGTTAAGTGTTCTAACCTCCAATTTGGACTCCAGACCAAATCACAGATTTCCACCAGTCTAATGTCCATTGCTCGTATTTCTTGGCCCAAGCAAGTCTCTTCTTCTTATTGGTGTCCTTTAGTAGTGGTTTCTTTGCAGCAATTTGACCATGAAGGCATGATCATGCAGTCATGCAGTCTCCACTGATGTTGAGATGTGTCTGTTACTTGAACTCTGTGAAGCATTTATTTGGTCTGCAATTTCTGAGGCTGGTAACTCTAATGAACTTATCCTCTGCAGCAGAGGTAACTCTAAGTCTTCCTTTCCTGTGGTGGTCCTCATGAGAGAGTTTCTTCATAGCGCTTGATGCTTTTTGCGACTGCACTTGAAGAAACTTTCAAAGTTCTTGAAATGTTACGTTTTGACTGACCTTCATGTCTTAAAGTAATGATGGACTGTCGTTTCTCTTTGCTTATTTGAGCTGTTCTTGCCATAATATGGACTTGGTCTTTTAGCAAATAGGGCTATCCCCCCCCCCCACACACACACACACATCTTGTCACAACACAACTGATTAGAAAAAAATACCACAAATTACATTTTAAGGCGGCACACCTAATAATTTAAATGCTTTCCACCTCATGAAGCTGGTTGAGAGAATGCCAAGAGTGTGCAAAGCTGTCATCAAGGCAAAGGCTGGCTATTTAAAGAATCTCAAATATAACATATATTTGGATTTGTTTAACACTTTTTTGGTTACTACATGATTCCATATGTGTCATTCATAGTTCTGATGTCTTCACTATTATTCTACAATGTAGTGTGTGTGTGTGTGTATATATATATATATATATATATATATATATATATATCCCATCCCTCCTTGATCACTCAACTGTGGTTGGGGTACCATATGTATATATATCCGATTCCTCCTTCCTTTGCAAACTATTGGAGCGAAGACGCTGTGGATAATCTACAGCCAAACAATAACTTCTCTGAAAGAGGTTTAAAACTTTTATAAAGTTAAAAAAAATGATTCCAATTTATTTCTGAGATTGTACAAAACTAGTTACATCCATTTAGGGGACCGTTAAGGCTTGAGAGCATCCCCAGAGTCAAATGCACTGTATACAGTGCCTTGCGAAAGTATTCGGCCCCCTTGAACTTTGCGACCTTTTGCCACATTTCAGGCTTCAAACATAAAGATATAAAACTGTATTTTTTTGTTAAGAATCAACAACAAGTGGGACACAATCATGAAGTGGAACGACATTTATTGGATATTTCAAACTTTTTTAACAAATCAAAAACTGAAAAATTGGCCGTGCAAAATGATTCAGCCCCCTTAAGTTAATACTTTGTAGCGCCACCTTTTGCTGCGATTACAGCTGTAAGTCGCTTGGGGTATGTCTCTATCAGTTTTGCACATCAATAATTTTGCACGGCCAATTTTTCAGTTTTTGATTTGTTAAAAAAGTTTGAAATATCCAATAAATGTCGTTCCACTTCATGATTGTGTCCCACTTGTTGTTGATTCTTCTCAAAAAAATACAGTTTTATATCTTTATGTTTGAAGCCTGAAATGTGGCAAAAGTTCGCAAAGTTCAAGGGCGGCGAATACTTTCGCAAGGCACTGTATACTTGCTGAAGCATTATACTTGTTCAGCACATCAACATTCAATCGTACTTTTATTTTTTGTTAGGCAAGTCAGTTAAGAACAAATTCTTATTTTCAATGACGGCCTAGGAACAGTGGGTTAACTGCCTGTTCAGGGGCAGAACGACAGCTCGGGGGTTTGAACTTGCAACCTTGCGGTTACTAGTCCAACACTCTAACCACTAGGCTACCCTGCTGCCCCCGTACTGTGTTAAATGCAAATGAAATGAAAGTCAAAAAGATATTACATGCTGTGACCTGGTGGTTTGGGTGTCACCCTGACAGCAGTGACATCAGATGCCCTCTGCAGTATAAAACCCTGGGGAGGAGACAGTGTCATGTCAGATGCCCTTGTGTGTTAGCAGTCTCTAGCTCGCTCATCATGCGTGAAATTGTACATCTACAGATTGGACAGTGTGGAAATCAGATAGGCTCTAAGGTAAATGTACTGTTTACTATTCAAATGAGTTAAATGTATTTTTATGCACTGAAGGGTTGATACATTAACAGTTTAATATTCAAAGAAGGTGTTAAAAGTATTTTTTTTATTTACGGAAGGGTTGATAAATTAACAGTTTATATTCAATGGGGTTAAATGTATTTTTTATTCACCGAAGGGTTGATAAATTAAATGTTGTATATTCAGATGGATTAAATGTGTTTCTTAAACACTATAATGCTTTAGCTCTATGCTTATCTTGATTCCAATCACAGTATATATACTACCGCAAAAACAATATATATATATATACACTTCAAATGCAAATGCAGTATATATACTTCCACTAGAAATAAAATAGATATACTTCTACTGCAAATACAATATATATATATATTGTATTTGCAGTGGAAGTATATATATATATATATAATAAATACAGTATATATACTTCCACTGAAAATACAATATATATATTTTATTTCCATGCAATGAGACTTAGAAACTGGTACAGTAGGGTATGTTACTTGATGATAATGTTGATGCCTTTCATATACTATTCAGAGTAGTAAAGCACAACATACCTATACATGTAAACCAATTGGCATTCTCTTTAGTATAATATATATAATATATATATTTAATGTTTGAAATAGTGTATATTGAGCAAGTCATTGGGTGCTGGCACGTTGCCTGCTGTTGCGGTTGTTGAGTGTGAGTGACAGGGAGTTCCCCAAAGGGCACTCTGCTCAGAGATAAGAAGGAAGTGGAAAAAGGCTGGTACATTGAAGGGTGGGACATTTTTATCATGGCTGCTGCTGAGGACAAGCAAGAGCAACTGTATGATGTGTTAGATTTTAGCTACAGTTCACCACTATGGACGGCTCACACGTCATCATAATGTGTGTATTGGGGCATCTGTTGGGGTCTGGGGGAGTTATCATAAGGGCCTGAGGTTTTCCTGGCCTTTTGACCTGTTGAGTTGTCCCTGGTTCTGTGTTTTAGCTTTACTATGTATCAATGTCTTCACATCTATCCATCATGTCTTTACAGTTTTGGGAGGTGATCAGCGAGGAGCATGGAATCAGTGCTACAGGAATGTATGAGGGGGATGATCCTCTTCAGCTGGAGAGGCTCAACGTCTACTTCAACGAGGCAAATGGTAAGAAAAATGGATACATTATGGAAAAATGAAGAGCGTTCTTCAGTCCACAGGACTATCATGATATATTATCTTGGACCAAATGCAAATCATTTATGACATGTTTATTTGTTCTTTCAGGTGGTAAATATGTTCCCCGGGGCCTGCTCCTTGACCTAGAACCAGGGACCATGGACAGTGTCAGGGGTAGCCGCATAGGAGCTCTCTTCAGGCCAGATAACTTTATACATGGTGAGAGTAACTGTACATCTGATCAAAGTTATTGATGACAGAAACGGTACATCTGATCAAAGTTATTGATGACAGAAACGGTACATCTAATCAAAGTTATTGATGACAGAAACGGTAGATCTGATCAAAGTTATTGATGACAGAAACAGTAGATCTAATCAAAGTTATTGATGACAGAAACGGTACATCTAATCAAAGTTATTGATGACAGAAACGGTACATCTAATCAAAGTTATTGATGACAGAAACGGTACATCTAATCAAAGTTATTGATGACAGAAACGGTACATCTAATCAAAGTTATTGATGACAGAAACGGTACATCTAATCAAAGTTATTGATGACAGAAACTGTAGATCTAATCAAAGTTATTGATGACAGAAACGGGTAAATCTAATCAAAGTTATTGATGACAGAAACGGTACATCTAATCAAAGTTATTGATGACAGAAACGGGTAAATCTAATTGATGATGATGGAAACTCAAAAATGATACTCTTTTGACACTATTGTAATATGCATATTGTATCTTAAAGGGATATTTCACTTTTTTACATTTAAAGGGGCACTCCAGTCTCCTTTTCAACTCATTTAACACACGATTAACTTCACAAAAGGCACATCTCAATAGGTGGTCCGGGTCAGTATAGGTCCCTTTATTGTTCCTCAAGGGGGGAGGCCGATGACATCACAGATTCCTGTCAGACCAACTCATTGAATGCACTACACCTTGAAGGTTGCATATTTTACTGTATTTATATTTGGGATATATCGCTTTTCTTGGGATATCGCAGTAAATGTTCAGAAATCGCTGGAGAACTTCCTTATTTACAATGTAAGTTAGTTGCACTAACGTGATGGGCACAATTATCTTTCTGCCGGTTTCTTTGGAATAGGAAACTCTGGTGCTGGGAACAACTGGGCCAAGGGCCACTACACAGAGGGAGCAGAGCTTGTGGACACCGTGATTGACAGGGTGCGTCAGGAGAGCGAGGGATGCGACTGCCTTCAGGGCTTCCAGTTCGTCCACTCCCTAGGTGGCGGGACGGGGTCCGGCATGGGCACCCTCATCATCAACAAGATCCGTGAGGAGTACCCCGATCGCATCATGACCAGCTTCAGTGTCCTGCCCTCGCCCAAGGTGTCAGACGTCGTGGTGGAGCCCTACAATGCCACGCTGTCCATCCACCAGCTCCTAGAGAACACGGATGAGACCTTCTGCATCGACAACGAGGCTCTCTATGACATCTGCTTCCGTACGTTGAAGCTCACCAACCCGACCTACGGTGACCTGAACCACCTGGTGTGCATGACCATGAGCGGAGTCACGACCTCCCTGAGGTTCCCAGGCCAGCTCAACGCCGATCTGAGGAAGTTAGCTGTCAACATGGTGCCCTTTCCCCGCCTCCACTTCTTCATGTCGGGCTTTGCACCTCTCACAGCTCGCGGCAGCCAGAAGTACCGCACTCTCTCCGTGCCCGAGCTCACCCAGCAGATGTTTGATGCCCGTAATATGATGACCGCCTGCGATCCCCGAAGAGGGCGCTATCTGACCGTGGCTGGGATGTTCCGTGGCAAGATGTCCACCAAGGAAGTGGACGAGCAGATGCTGATGATGCAACAGAGGAACAGCAACTACTTTGTGGACTGGATCCCTCACAACTGTAAAGTATCCGTATGTGACATCCCACCTCGGGGGCTCACAATGGCTTCCACCTTCATTGGCAACAACACGGCCATTCAGGAGATCTTCCGTCGCGTAGGAGACCAGTTCTCGCTCATGTTCAGGCGCAAGGCCTTCCTGCACTGGTACACTGGCGAGGGCATGGACGAGATGGAGTTCACAGAGGCAGAGAACAATCTGAATGACCTGGTGTCCGAGTACCAGCAGTACCAGGATGCCAAGGCTGACGAGGAGGGTTGGGGGCCCGAGGAGGTGGCTGAGGAAGAGTCGGCTTCACCGGCTGCAACGAGAGTTCAGAGTACGGAAGTTACGACGATGGAGACTGTGACAGAGACTATTGAAACCATTGAGACTATAGCTGAGTAGATGTGGCATCATATGTTGTGTGGAATAATCATATTGTCACTGTCTTCTCGGTTCTGAGCAGCAAGGCTGGAAGTTTCTGGAAGCTTCAACAAGAGTTTTTCCTGATAGTTTATAACAAGGGCCCAGAGTTTTTCCAGGTCAGGTCATGAGGTCAGGGAAAACTTCTGGCCCTACTCTAGTATTTGAGTCATAGTGTCCAAAGGAGATATCAGGATAATTGCCTGTTTAATGAAATGTTCAGTGTGGTAATAGAGAGCGGCAATGCAGTGTCAATTGTCTGCATTTGTATACTGATGTAGGCCTATTTGATGTGTTTTATGAAACTGAATAGATCACGGAAGAATCTGTCTGACAAATATAGATAACAAATTCTGTCAATGTTGTAATGTAGACTACCAGATTTCCCAAACTTGATTGAGATCATATGCACATTTTTAAAAGCTGTATTTAAAAGGGGAGTATAATGTTCTATTTGTTAATTATTTTGTGCCTCAGCAATTTTAGCAATGTATTCAGTGTGATATTGTGAACCATTTGTATTATATTATTAAAATTCTCCATTATAACAATAGTTATCTGTGTGCTTATTTTGTGTGGTTATTCCAAGTTCAAACATTATTGTCAAGGAACAATGTCCTAGGCCTGGTTTTAAAGCCCCAAAAACGCTACAACATACAGTAGCTAGAACTCAGTCAGTGAGGACAGTTGGCACATAATTCCCTCCCACTCCTCCCATCTGACAGAGAGAGATTACTTGTGACTGTCTCTGTCCAGCTTGATAAGACCATTTGACAAGGCAGAGGAATTCCCCTTTTTGTACAGTGATAATATGCTCAGATCAGGCTGAAAGACCCATGAACTGTGCCACCTGAAGACAGAGACTAATCTATGGACTAAAGGCCATGTAGCCTCAGTGGAGGCTGCTGAGGGGAGGACAGCTCATAATAATGGCTGGAATGGAGCAAACGGAATGGCATCAAACACATGGAAACCATGGAAACCATGGTGTTGATGTATTTGCTAACATTCCAACTATTCCTCTCCAGCCATTACCACGAGCCCGTTCTCCCCAATTAAGGTGCCGCCAACCAACCTCATGTGATAGGAATGTAGCTTAGAAGGAAATGATATAATCCATACCAGAGGATAATGACCTAGCATTCAGTCATCTCTGCAGTAGCTCTATACTCAGAGGACACCACATCCAAGACCATGTTTACTCAGGATCAAGGTTGGACACACATTGAGTGATTAGTTATGTAACCTCACTGAAGGGGATAAATGTAAACATTGTCCAGTTGCTTTTACTATACTGTGATCCTATGTGGAAAGTGGAATGGTCTAGAGGACGTGTCAAACACATCCCAAGGTGGGCCAAGTGTCTGCAGCGTTTTCCCTGCTCCCTTGTACTTGATCAATGAATTAAGGTCACTAATGAGTAAATAACTCCACTCACTGGTTGTCTAGGTCTTAATTGAAAGGAAAAACCGAAAACATGCAGACACTAGGTCCTCCATGGAAGGAGTTTGCCACCGCTGAGCTAGAGGATAGAGATCCTATTTAGGAGAGAAAGTAACTCATCGTTGAAAAACATTACTATTAACATGTGTTTATTTATTCAATGAATAAAAATGGATTCAACAGTAAGTCGACCTCATAGGACGTTATTCAAATTTGCGTTTGATATAAAGAACATGCACACGCCAACATGCCAAAACTTGTGCCTGCCAGAAGAACATCATGTCTAGTAGGCGCGTGCGTTTTGTTTTCCACTTGGTCTGTGCGTTGTCGACCGCTGTCAATCAACGCAGGGGAATGCGGCGGAAGTGCGCCACACAAACACATGTCCCATGACTGCGCGTCGTAGGTGGGGGGTGGGTTTGCGCTGGGTCTTTTCTGAACGTGGGCGGTTTTCCCAACAGTGTGACTGCAATCACCGGCGGATTCACTCCTAAACTCCCCATCTCACCGACCATGAAGATCTGGACATCGGAACACATTTTCAAGTGAGTAGCCAGATTTCTATCTATTCATTGATTTGTTCCTGTTGTTTCGCTTAGTATTCGATTTTGTCTTGAATTAACTGACGTAAGAATTCAACTTCACGATTTGTAACTTGGATCCCATGTGGATTTGGGTTTTAGTCAGCAAAAGTTAACTAGCTAGTTATTTCAATGACTGAGAATCCTGACCCTGGCAGTTTGTATCAGTTAAACAGCATCTGAATGTTTTAACTCAGCAGCTTCTAGCGGTCAGTTTCAGATTGCAGCGGAATTGCGTAACCAGCTCGTCGTAGTAGCAACCTTTCCCCTAGTAGTTGATGCGTCACACCGCAAACACATGGCTTCTGCCTCCTCCGATGCAACCTAGATTCTTCATCGAGAAAGAATCCATCCGTGGATACATTTAGGCTATTTTACAAGTCAAAGCACCAGTTTTAAAAAAAGGATGACACTCAGCTGCTATGTAGACAGAGTTGAATTAAACCAGTGAGGTTTTAGACTTTCATATCTGTTATCAGAGCATGTTACCCCATGTCCTGCTCACTGCATCGATGGATATTAATCAACTCGTAGAGGCTGTGGCACATAAATAGACGAATGTTCATAGCGCTAAACGGCACCTGTTTCATCCACACAAGTGTTTAAATAAATATACATATTGTTATGAATTGCACTTGTGATTTCAACTTCAGTGTTAAAGTGTGTGTGTGTGTGTGTTTTATTATCCATGTATTTCAGTGTCTGACTGCCATGTGGATATCAGTAAAAACGTGCGTAATATAAATTGAATGCTGATAGCAAACTCTTTCTCCCCTCCACAGCCATCCTTGGGAGACAGTCACCAAGGCTGCGATGCAGAAGTACCCCAACCCCATGAACCCCAGTGTGTTTGGGGTGGATGTGTTGGACCGTAGTGTGGACACACGGGGACGCCTGCACAGCAACAGGCTGCTGAGCGCTGAGTGGGGCCTGCCCTCCATCGTCAAGTCGGTAAGTGTTTGTTGTTATTTTTATAGAAATTCAAACACGCAGAGGTATACAGGCTCTAGATAGATCAGAATGAAAGACAGAACCTAACACAGTAGATTCTACTTTAGCAACATAATAGTAAGCAGTCTGAGTGTCATACTAGACTTTTCGTTCAGCATTTTCTCTGCAATAGCCCTAGAAATAGAACATTAAATGTTTATCGCGCAAATACCGTCTTGCTGTACTTTCATTTTATGAAGCTTGACGTATCTTTTAACTTTTGACCTGCTGCTTCAAACCTTTCAACTGCTGTGTGACGGAAAAAATGTGGGGTGTCATGGTTTGAGACTCCTACCTGGTAGACTGCTCCTAGTACCCCCAGCTTCAGTGTTACTCGAGTTCATAGCCTAGCTTCACAGCCATATCTCAGTTACACATTCTCACACACTCTGCGTCAGGCCAGGCAATGCCTCTTCCATTATGCAGTAGTTGACCTTGGCCCCCAATACTCCCAGCCGTAGGGTGCTATTCCTGGAGGTAGGGGAGTAGGGGGGGTAAGAGTAGCAGGCTCGCTGCCCACCGCTAGCCGTGGCACGAGACTGCATTGCTCTATGTCTGGCACATGCTGTCCTGAACAAGCTGGTACCATTCCTGTTCCTAGTATCCTGTCCTGGCAGTACAGAGCTACCCCTATAAAACATAATCCTGTCTGCTCAGTACAGAGCTACCCCTATAAAACACAATCCTGTCTGCGCAGTACAGAGCTACCCCTATAAAACACAACCCTCTTATCAGTGATGCAACAGGCAGACCTTGACCTATGCTGCCAGGGGCCTGCTGTAACAGGTGGAAGGAGGGGCCTACTCAGAGCTGCTTTGAATGGTTTCCAGTCTAATCACCATGTTCTTGTCTGGTGTAGCTATTAAACACTGTACGTAATTAGTTTACTCTTTGCTGCATATGCAAATTGCCACAAGATTACAGTTACGACTATTATATGACTACAAAGGATTTGTAAAAGATTAGGTGATTAATTTCATCTTCATTTATTGACCAAGTAGACTAACTTCAGTTTTAAAATGACAGTTCATACACATCTTATTCTTCAGTTTTTTGGGGGGGCAAATATTCCTATTATTTTTCCTTTAAAATTAGGTCATCTCCAGAGCTCTGATCTGACCCATGGTCTAGTACTATGGAAGCATTAATCACTGTGCTCCTCCCTTGCCTGGTCCTTTAATCTTAGCCCCCAGAAACTGGTGCTGTGACGAGAGCCTTTTGGTAAGGATCCTGGGAGGGAAGGTCGACAGAGTCCTTTGACAGTCTTGCTCCTCCACCGGCCAAATCATTGACAGGACACTGTCTCCTGGGCTTTAATTCAAAAAGCCTCTCATAGTAGGAGTGCTGATCTAGGATCAGATTCCCCATGTCCATATACATCCATCAATCAATCAAATGTATTTATAAAGCTCTTCTTGCATCAGCTGATATCTCAAAGTGCTGTACAGAAACCCAGCCTAAAACCCCAAACAGCAAGCAATGCAGGTGTAGAAGCACGGTGGCTAGGAAAAACTCCCTAGAAAGGCCAGAACCTAGGAAGAAACCTAGATAGGAACCAGACTATGAGGGGTGGCCAGTCCTCTTCTGGCTGTGCTGGGTGGAGATTATAACAGAACATGGCCAAGATGTTCCAATGTTCATAAATGACCAGCAGGGTCAAATAATAATAATCACAGTGGTTGTCGAGGGTGCAGCAAGTCAGGAGTAAATGTCAGTTGGCTTTTCATAGCCGATCATTCAGAGTATCTCTACCGCACCTTCTGTCTCTAGAGAGTTGATAACAGCAGGTCTGGAACAAGGTAGCACGTTCGGTGAACGGGTCAGGGTTCCATAGCCGCAGGCAGAACAGTTGAAACTGGAGCAGCAGTACGACCAGGTGGACTGGGGACAGCAAGGAGTCATCAGGCCAGGTAGTCCTGAGGCATGGTCCTAGGGCACAGGTCCTCCGAGAGAGAGAATTAGAGAGAGCGTACTTAAATTCACACAGGGGACAGGATAAATACTCCAGATATAACAGACTGGCCCTAGCCCCCCGATTATTATGATCTGAAAGGTAAAAGTGATCCTAGATTAACTCTACTACCCAGACTTTGTGTAGATTGGGGCACGTGGTCACAAAAAGTCTGGGTAGCAGTGATATTAATAGCAATTGTGTAGATTGGGGCAGGCGGTCACAAAATTGCTGTTAATATCACTGCTAAGTCCTTTAAATAAAAAATTTAAAAAGTCTAGCACATAAACCGGTCAAAATCACTCACAGGGCATTGACATCGTCGGGGAATCTGAGACTGCCAATTTTCTGAGACAGTAAATATGACGACCTTTAGAAAATAACAATGTTATAAATGAGTGGACTGTTGAGTGGAGGCCAAGTGTACAGTAGATTACTGAGAAACCAGATTAACCAATCTGTTAGATCCAGCACTATCTGACTTGTCCACAGACATGTCCTATATACCTAGCTAGTGCACAAAGGAAACCGTCTGATACATGTTGAGATCAGTGCAGGATGGACACTCCGTCAGGACATTTGAATGACACTAAACAGGGCCGGGTCCGGTGCTTTGATCGTGTGGGTTCTGTTCTCTCTCATTCCAGATCATTGGCAGAACACAGACGTGCACATACATCCAGGAGCATTCTGTAGTGGACCCCATTGAAAAGACATTCGAGCTTCAATCTTCAAATGTGAGTTCTGAAACTTTTTCTGGTTTCAGCATAATGTTGTATATAATACTTGTTGACATTGAGGCATACACTGAGTGTAGGACACATTATGAACACCTGCTCTTTCCATGACAGACTGACCAGGTGAATCCAGGTGAAAGCTATGATCCCTTATTGATGTCACTTGTTAAATCCACTTCAATCAGTGTAGATGAAGGGGAGGAGACAGGTTAAAGAAAGATTTTTAAGCCTTGAGATAATTGAGACATGGATTGTGTGTGTGCCATTCAGAGAGTGAATGGGCAAGACAAAATATTGAAGTGCCTTTGAACAGGGTATGGCAGTAGGTGCCAGGCGCACCGGTTTGTGTCAAGAACTGCAACGCTGCTGGGTTTTTCACGCTCAACAGTTTCCCGTGTGTAACCCGAATGGTCCACCACCCAAAGGGCTGTCAGTCAACTGGACACAATTGTAGGAAGCATTGGAGTCAACATGGGCCAGCATCCCTGTGGAACGCTTTCAACACCTTGTAGAGTCCATGCCCTGATGAATTGAGGCTGTTCTGAAGGCAAAGGGTGGAGGGGGTGCGCGCAACTCAATATTAGGAAGGTGTTCTTAATGTTTTGTACACTCAGTATACATATAAAGTGGGAAACTGTATGTAAACATTATTAGAGTTACCAGTGTTCAGTGACTATGTGCACTACCGTTGGGGGTCACTGAGAAATGTCCTTGTTTTTGAAAGAAAAGCAAAACATTTTGTCCATTAAAATATCAAATTGATCAGAAATACAGTGTAGACTGTAGACATTGTTAATGTTGTAAATGACTATTGTAGCTGGAAACGGCTGATTTTTAATGGAATATCTACTTAGGCATACAGAGGCCCACTCAGCAACCAACACTCCTGTGTTCCAATGGCACATTTTGTTAGCTAATCCAAGTTTATCATTTTAAAAGGTTAATTGATCATTAGAAAACATATGTGCAATTATGTTAGTACAGCTTAAAACTGATCTGATTTAAAGAAGCAATAAAACTGGCCTTCTTTAGACTAGTTGAGTATCTGGAGCATCAGCATTTGTGGGTTCGATTACAGGCTCAAAATGGCCACAAACAAAGAACTTTCTTCTGAAACTCGTCAGTCTATTCTTGTTCTGAGAAATTAAGGCTATTCCATGCGAGAAATTGGCAAGAAACTGAAGATCTCGTACAAAGCTGTGTACTACTCCCGTCACAGAACAGCACAAAGTGTCTCTAACCAGAATAGAAAGAGGATTGGGTGCACAACTGAGCAAGAGGACAAGTACATTAGACTGTCTGTTTCTCAAACTAGATGCCTCACAAGTCGTCAACTGGTAGCTTCATTAAATAGTACCCACAAAACACCAGTCTCAACGTCAACAGTGAAGAGGAGACTCCGGGATGCTGGCCGCCTAGCCAGTCTAAGGTTCAGGGCAAGCTACGTGGTGGAGGCTGGATAGTGGTGACTGTTTATTTAGCCTCAAAAGAAGCTGTTTCTCACAATCTCATTCCCAGGTAGGGGTGCAACTCAATATTACCAAGGTGTTCTTAAAGTTTTGTACACTCAGTGTATATCTGTTTCGTAGGTGGCATGTTGTAGACTATAGCCTGGCTGTTGCATTAATTTTTTACAAGACCAGACATGTAACCATTTACAAAACATGCTGTGTTGAAGAACCTGAAACCCTGGAAGCTGTCCTGGTCTCATTTCCAATAGCAGATGAGTGTGTCTGAGAACTGAGGAACCCTGAATGTAATGAGCCAAATGGTTTGATATTTATGGAAGGTCTACCTTGTTCTGTACTGAACAAAAATATAAGCGCATCATACAACAATTTCTATGATTTTACTGAGTTACAGTTCATATAAGGAAATTAGTCAATCGAAATAAATTCATTAGGCCCTAATCTATGGATTTCACATGACTGGGCAGGGGTGGCCCACCCACTGGGGAGCCAAACCCACCCACTGGGGAGCCAAACCCACCCACTGGGGAGCCAAACCCACCCACTGGGGAGCCAAACCCACCCACTGGGGAGCCAAACCCACCCACTGGGGAGCCAGGCCCACCCACTCACTGGGGAGCCAGGCCCACCCACTCACTGGGGAGCCAGGCCCACCCACTCACTGGGGAGCCAGGCCCACCCACTCACTGGGGAGCCAGGCCCACCCACTCACTGGGAAGCCTGGCCCACCCACTGGGGAGCCAGGCCCACCCACTGGGGAGCCAAACCCACCCACTGGGGAGCCAAACCCACCCACTGGGGAGCCAGGCCCACCCACTCACTGGGGAGCCTGGCCCACCCACCCACTGGGGAGCCTGGCCCACCCACCCACTGGGGAGCCTGGCCCACCCACCCACTGGGGAGCCTGGCCCACCCACCCACTGGGGAGCCAAACCCACCCACTGGGGAGCCAAACCCACCCACTGGGGAGCCAGGCCCACCCACTGGGGAGCCAAACCCACCCACTGGGGAGCCAAACCCACCCACTGGGGAGCCAAACCCACTCACTGGGGAGCCAAACCCACCCACTGGGGAGCCAGGCCCACCCACTCACTGGGGAGCCAAACCCACCCACTGGGGAGCCAAACCCACCCACTGGGGAGCCAAACCCACCCACTGGGGAGCCAAACCCACCCACTGGGGAGCCAGGCCCACCCACTGGGGAGCCAGGCCCACCCACTGGGGAGCCAAACCCACCCACTGGGGAGCCAAACCCACCCACTGGGGAGCCAGGCCCACCCACTGGGGAGCCAGGCCCACCCACTGGGGAGCCAGGCCCACCCACTGGGGAGCCAGGTCCACCCACTGGGGAGCCAGGTCCACCCACTGGGGAGCCAGGCCCACCCACTGGGGAGCCAGGCCCACCCACTGGGGAGCCAGGCCCACCCACTGGGGAGCCAGGCCCACCCACTCACTGGGGAGCCAGGCCCACCCACTCACTGGGGAGCCAGGCCCACCCACTCACTGGGGAGCCAGGCCCACCCACTGGGGAGCCAGGCCCACCCACTCACTGGGGAACCAGGCCCACCCACTGGGGAGCCAGGCCCACCCACTGGGGAGCCAGGCAGGCCCACCCACTGGGGAGCCAGGCCCACCCACCCACTGGGGAGCCAGGCCCACCCACCCACTGGGGAGCCAGGCCCACCCACCCACTGGGGAGCCAGGCCCACCCACTGGGGAGCCAAACCCACCCACTGGGGAGCCAAACCCACCCACCCACTGGGGAGCCAGGCCCACCCACCCACTGGGGAGCCAGGCCCACCCACCCACTGGGGAGCCAGGCCCACCCACCCACTGGGGAGCCAGGCCCACCCACCCACTGGGGAGCCAGGCCCACCCACTGGGGAGCCAGGCCCACCCACTGGGGAGCCAAACCCACCCACTGGGGAGCCAAACCCACCCACCCACTGGGGAGCCAGGCCCACCCACTGGGGAGCCAAACCCACCCACTGGGGAGCCAAACCCACCCACTGGGGAGCCAAACCCACCCACTGGGGAGCCAAACCCACCCACTGGGGAGCCAGGCCCAGCTAATCAGAAAGAGTTTCTCCCCACAAAAGGGCTTTATTACAGACAGAAATGCTGTTCTGACGATCCCGCAGGTGAAGAAGACTGATTCGGAGATCCTGGACTGGCGTGGTTACACGTGGTCTGCAGTTGTGAGGCCAGTTGGACGTACTGCCAAATTCTCTAAAACAACGTTGGAGGCGGTTTATGGTAGAGAAATTAACATTCAATTCTCTGGCAACAGCTCTGGTGGACATTCCGACAGTCAGCATGACAATTGCACGCTCCCTCAAAACATCTGTGGCATAATGTTGTGACAAAACTGCACATTTTAGAGTGGCCTTTTATTGTCCCCAGCACAAGGTGCACCTGTGTAATGATCATGCTTTTTAATCAGCTTCTTGATATGGCACATCTGTCAAGTGGATGGATTATCTTGGCAAATGAGAAATACTCTCTAACAAGGAGGTAAACAAATTTGTGCACAAAAATAAGAGAAATAAGGTTTTTGTGCGTATGGAACATTTCTGGGATATTTTATTTCAGCTCATGAAACATGGGACCAACACTTTACAATTTGCGTTTATATTTTTTGTTCAGTATAGTTCACAGTAATTTAGAGTGAATGTGTATATTCCATTAAACCCCCGAACGTGTTTAATGCTGTCTGCCTCTATGATTCTCTCTGCAGATCACATTCACTAACATGGTGTCAGTGGATGAGAAGCTTACATACAGACCACATCCTGATGACGCAGAGAAGTAAGTACAGTCAAACCAAGGAAGGCTTTACTAACTCTGTTCCATGCTTACAGTGTATCAGGGGCTACTTAAAATGGGAGATTTCAATCTCCAATGTCACTTCCCTGGTTAAATAAAGGATACATGCATTACATGAATATATATATATATATATATATATATATTTTTAGACAAATTCTCCACTCTTGTCTGTGCAGGACGATATTGACTCAAGAAGCTCTCATCTCAGTCAAAGGGGTTAGTCTGAGTAGCTACCTGGAGGGAGTTATGGCTAGCACCATCTCTGCAAACGCAGGCAAGGTACGTGATCTCTGTCTTCACCTCACCTACTCAGATGGCTGGTTAGAGGAACTCTTGTATTTTCATGTAGTTTGAAAAAAACCTCATGATGTCCATGATAGCTTGGTCTTCGATCTCTTCGTGCTGTATAGCCTACACCTATGCTTGTGTTTGGCATGACAACTTCCATCGGAGCTATACAACACAACCAGATCCGGGACCAGGCTATGTCCTTTTGAAATCTGAGATCATTTATATCGTTTAAAAAATATATTTAAAAAAAGCAACTTCTAATTTGTCTCCTCTCCTCTTCCTCCATCAGGGTCGTGAGGCGATGGAGTGGGTGATCAGGAAGCTAAATGCAGAGATCGAAGAGCTGGCAGCCGCCGCCCGCGGCACCATAAGGCCTCCCATGGCTGCTGCTATGACTGCAGAGAAATGATACCTCTAAGTTCCCAACGACCAGCCTGGGGACATTGTTCTTCTCCTGCGTCAGAACAGACTCCACCTCCCTTTAGACTCCACCTCCCTTTAGACTCCACCTCCCTTTAGACTCCACCTCCCTTTAGACTTGTCTGATTCTCATCAACTGGACAGGAATCAGATCTACAAGTTTGATTACAATTTAAGTACTGTATTTATTGTTATTATTTAAGTACTAACTGAAATGAAGGGAACAACGGTAATCCTAGTATATATATATTTTTTAAACATTTTATAGGCGAGGAGCATCTCAAATGCAGTGTCTGTTGGAGTAGAATCTATTCTCAGTTGCTCTGTGCCCAAGTTTGAGACTAGAGCAGGTCATGTTATCAGCATGCAGTAGTACTATAGCCTCAGGGACCGTGTCAAATATAGAGGACGGTTCATGCAATCACCTATAACAGACAGAACAAGAACAGGTTCAACATGCTGCATTTTAATACCGTCTTCCCTGCGTAAAGCTGCACCTAAACTAAGAATGGTAAGGCGTGGTTGGGGTTTTTCATACTTGACCGTGACATATATTTATTGCGTGAAGTCACTGACAAGGGGGGGGAGTAAACTGTGACTTTGGGAAGAAGAAACGGATAAGAAACGTACGATTCCTCACGGAATATTACTAATGGATTGTTCTTCGGTGCCTCAGAAGTCTGACCCTCTGCCAGCACAAAATGTCTGTGTTCTCAGAGTGTTATGACCTCAACAATGAATGCATTTTCTAACGCACATACTGTACAGAAGAGAGGGGTCGTGCTCCGGGCCCTCCAGTAATATTCTGCATTCTCTCCCAAGAGTGAAACTAAGTATTTAAATAATAAGTGTTTTGGTTAAATGTTCTGTACTGCTATAGCCTCCAGTATGTTATGGAAATGTCTGCTATGTTTGACGTATGGAGAGAATGTATTATTTATTTGATGTGTATATAGAGAGATGAATGTGTTTTTTAATTTGGTTGTAAACAATGGTACTTGTTGTCAGTGGTACTTACAGCCTGGGATGTCCAGTATATATTCTAGATCATAACCCTTGAGGAGATCAAATGCCTCTGCTACCAACTCTAAGGGACGGTTTCCTGTACGCAGATCAAGTTTAACACTGTACTATTGATATGTTGTGTTTTTAATCCAGGACTAGGTGTAATCTGTGCAAACCTGACCAGAATGTTTTGTCTTGTTTCTATGGTGACAACTTGTGTTGTCGAGGGCGATACGTCAAGGAAAGGAAGATGCTACAGTGTGATGTATGCATTCCAAAAACCATGCCAGTTTGCATTCTCAATACAATTGTGTTATGTTGCCAGAGTCAGTTCTAATATGCTTTTACAGTGGTAATGTCAAATATTCCTGGTTTGTTAATGAATGTTCTGTTCTGACCTGATGTTAGAACAAAGGGACATGTTGATCGTTCTAACATGTAAGGAGGAATTTTGTGGGTGTTTTTAAAAAATATATTTATTTTTTTTACCCATATTTAGAATACAATAACTTAACTCTACACCTGCACAACAATAAAACTCAGTTGGTGCTGAAGTCATAATGGATTTGAATGCTTCTGTAAACTCAAGTTCCAAATGGTCAAACAGAAATGAAGACCAGGCATGTTGGTTTACATGAAAGAAATAAAGTCCTCTAAAATATGTTTGCTTTTACATTTGTTGTTTTGAACTCAGATAAGCAATTGAAATGTCTATGATTGTAGCTACATACATATTTTAATTCTCTACTTTGTCAAAGATTTGTGGAATAGGGTTTTATGGCAAAGCTGTCTGCACTTTTCCGGGACCTGTGTATTTTGAGCAGCCAATATGCCTGCATTTAAAAAAAAAAATAAAATTTTAGGGGGGAAAAGTGGTTGAGATGGCGGCAGAAGATGCCCTACCACAGCTCTAGGATCAGATTACCCAACGCCCAAATCCCATCCTTGAGATAATTGATGTACTTTTCCTATCCAAGGCTGCAAACCGCCAAGTCTAAGGGTAGAGCTCGAATAAATTCAAGCCCCTTGGGTGTTGCCATAGTTACACTAGAAGCGCCCTTCCAAGAAGGCTCAAGGTCATTGGCCACAGATACAATGACGTCAAATCACGTGATATGGACAGTAGCTTTGATTGGACTGATCATGTCAACATCATACTTTCAAAATCTTTGCTAACAGTCCTCATGAATCAAGTTGACAATCTACTGTCAAATCATTTTTAATCCTTGTCATATGAAGATAAATTATAGATAAAATGTATCGGTGCTCATCGGCCATTGGACATTAACATTACCACAAGTTGGAAATCACAAATTCAACGAGTGGTTTGGAAGGAGTCCGTGGCTAACAGCAAGCATTGCAAAACAATCATTAGCCTGCTATTCAGTGGAGTGGCTTTGTGGTCTCAAGTCTTTGATTAAGGGTCTCTTCCTAGTTTATAATGATAAACATTAAACATTGGCCATGATGTCAGTGAAGCATGATTTGTGCCGCTCTCAAAACAACTTAACTCGGAACTGCAAAATCAGACTTTAGTGAGTTCAAGACAACTGGGAACTTGGGGGGAAAATGAGCTACGACTAGGAAAATATGTTTTGAACTTTCATCCAACTTGGAATTGTAAATTGGGAACATGGGCCTCTTTCTAGAGCTATGACCTGAAGATCACTGACGTCATCATGATTCAAGCTTTTTTTTCTCTGAGTTCCCAGTTGTCTTGAAAGCACCATAAATCCAGAGAATGTCAGTCTTTGATGAAAGTTTTATGACAGAATTTGACCATTAAGGACCGCCGTGCCACCTTCCTGTTCAAGTGAGCACAGCACAACAAGGTGAGTTCAAAAATGTATTGTATGCTGCTGCATAAATCATGTAATATGCCAGGGAGATATTTATACTGTAGCTAACAAAGTAACACTAAGTGTATGTTGTGTAGTAAGCTGTTACCAGCCCATGTGCCTCACCCTAATAATTTGGTCTATTTTCACCTCTTAATTTCGCCTACTGTTCTGACTTGGTGGTGCACATGTGGCCTGTAACCTGTTTTAGAGAAATGTAAAAAAAAAAAAAAATTTGTAAGAGCTTTCAGTCTTTTTTTATGCCCCCTTCATTTATCCTAAGGTTCTGACTTGGTGTGCCACTGTAAGAACAGCCCATGTTCTGAATTATGTCGCTGTACATTTCAAAAGTGCTGAACAAATAGTTATATTGACTACATCTGTCCTAGCTCGCTCATTAATGTCTTAATTGAAATGACTGATTGCCTCTTATCCGCTTGTCATCCCCTTATGCCATAGTTAGTACATCTCAATTGTCAGTAGAAACCATATTTGTCAGCCATATCATCTTTTTAAAGGCAGTAAATTAGGCTGAATTAACTGTTTTGCTGCCAGACAAGGCTCCTCTGATAGCCAGGTGTAGCAGTGCTAAGGTGTTGGGACTGCTGTTGGGACTCTGCTGTTGGGACATCTTTATATAGGCTCTACCAGTTTGTGAAGAAAAAAAGAGTCATTTTATAGGCTGTGTTGCTTACCAGGTTGTGTTGCTACCATGCTATGTTGTTGTATTAGTTCTCTCTTTATGTAGTGTTGTGTTGTCTCTCTTGTCGTGATGTGTGTTTTGTCCGGTATTTATATGTTATTTATTTTAATCCCAGCCTCCTTCCCCACAGGGTGTCTTTTGCGTTTGGTAGGCAGTCATTGTAAATAAGAATTTGTTCTTAACTGACTTGCCTAGTTAAATACATGTAAGTAAATAAATAGGCATCAAGCTCATGTCGGTCCTCTAGAACGCAGTCGTAATCTTCCTAGTAGGACTCCACAATAATGAGGTGGTGTGTATGTGGGTGCACATCCGTTTCAGCATGTTTTGGGAGTCGAGCAAGAGTCGACTCTGTACGACTCCAACCACATGAGTCGGAGTCGACTTCAAAAATCCTGGAGTCGTGCACCGCTAGTGGTAACAAGTGGAAATCCATCTCATTATTACATTTGCCACTGAAATTCCCAGATTGCATTTCGAGTACCACGTTATGACCAAACCTGTGTTAGCCAATGGTTATTTGGAAGAGGGTCGCCCGTCAACCAATCACAGGCCTTAGAGTTTTTAAAGGCATTTAAAAGAGGGATGTTTGAAATTAAACAAGACGCAGTTAGCGAGCGATTGACTAGAGTGCAATGTGCATTTTTAGTTAAAGCGCTAGTTATCCAGATTAATTATTACTATAGCTACTAAACTCGTGGTCTGATAGCAAATATCGAAATACTATATAGAGTTAACGTTTGCTAGACGAGGTTTCTTTCGCTTGGAATCGAAATATTTGGTTTGGCTGACTTGCTAGCTAACGTTAACGAGTTGGCTAACCCGTGCATCAGTGTGCAGAACTGAGAGAGTCGGTTTGCTAGATTGGGGTTTGGTGTCCAATATTCGTCAATACACGACGTGAGAGAAGTCACTGCTGGTTTTTTGAACCGTCGTAGTTAAGATTTCGGTAAGTTTAGACCCCATAAACCAAATATGAAATATGGATGTTACTGAGGTTAACTAGCTAACGTTAGCTATCAATGTTAGCTAGCTTGCTAATTTTTCTTTTGGCTAACTTGGCTAAATGTGTTAACCACATTTTAAAAATATATATTTCTACAGAATATGGATGCTGCTAGACTCAAGATGGCAAAGGACTCGAAGCTTCAAAGGCCTGTGTCTGAACACAAGGTCAGTTCTGCATTGTAGTTAACACTGTTCCAACTCTTTTGTCATGGTAATCTACAGGATGTCACCTTAGTTATGAAGACAATCCTAACCCCGTTGTTCGTATCACATGATTCCAACTAACTAATAATGGGTAGTGTTGTGTAAACCACTCTTTGAAAATAACCAACTACAATTTACCAAGAAAGTACCAATTAACTAATTCCAGTGAAGTAAGATGCACTAAATATACAATTGAAAGAAATCGATGTTACTTAGCTAACGAAAGTTACTTTGAATGTTTAACTGACTTGCCTAGTTGACTAAAATATAAGTTGCTAGTTCACATCCAAACAAACTACAGTAACAATCTCACGAAATCTGAAATGTCAGACTACAAATTGAAGGAACAGGTCACTTTGGACTCATATTTGAAGTGTAATTTGGCTTATTAAACTAAATGTTTCAAGTGAGAATTAGGCCGGTTTGATGATGAAATATAAAGGGTATTATTGCTTACTGTACTTTTTCACATGTATTTTTACATTGAAGTAGTGTAGATCCAGTAAGCAACACTGCTATATGGCAAAGTAGTGTAGGTAAAGGGGGTTACATAGTCAATTGTATGACTGAAATGGGTCTTCTGCATTTAACCCAACCTCTCTGAATTGGAGCCAATCAAAGTTTAGACATTTCTAATTTTATACAGCCTGAATTTGAAATAATTAACTTAATCTCATGTGAAGTTACTTACAACCTTTTTATGTTTGGTAAAATGACTACTCAGGGCTGGGCTAAAAGGATACCGACTGTATTGTTGAAGCCTGTGTGTGTTCCAAATAAGCCCACGTCCATAAATCAATTTAAATGTCCAAATGTTGAAGACACATTTCTTATCTAAGCTTAACATCTACAATTATTAAATTACTACTTCGTTATGTGAAGTTACTCATAACATGGGGTGTCTAATTTCTAACCGTAGACTTGATTAGTTGAATCAGGTGTGGCACTGCTTGGTTGGTTCAAAACCCTGCACCCTCACTATCCTTCTGTGGCTAAGACACCATGCACAAATTATTTTGAAAGTGGGTTCACATTTGCAGTACTGTTAATTAGTAAAAATGTGTTTTTAAGCCTGCTGTTGTATTGCAAAGGTAGTTGGACCAAAAAAAAGGGAGTCACCTGAAGGAAGGACACTGTCCTAACCACATGAGTAGTCCAATAGTCAACTTGTCCCTCGATTCCAATTTGTCCTCTACTTGTAGGTGTTCTATCCTTGCAATCCCTCAACTGTAATCTCAAGGCCATAACTGTAGCTTGAGCATCTTACTTAAAGTAAATCTAAATAAAATGCATGACTGCTTAGGTTCATTGCATGGTAGGGATGTCAACACACGATCCCAATGTGTTTCAATGCAAACCTGGGCTTAATGGGAACATGCTGGGCAACAATTGATTTATGGAAGAAAAGTACAGAGACATTTACTCAAAATATTTGGAAACCAGTGTGCTGGGTTATAAACATGCACTACACTACGATATGTCAATTTACTATTAAGACATGTGAGCTAAACTTATGGGAAAAGGGGGGGGTACCTTGTAGCCTAGTGGTTAGAGTGTTGGCCTACTAACTGAAAGGTCAGCTCAGGAATTTGATCCAGCAACAAGGTAAAACATCTGTATGCCCCTGAGCAAGACAATTAACCCACTGTTCCCTGGGCGCTGATGTTGCGTAAGACATCCCCCTGCACCTCTGATTCAGAGGGCTTGTGTTAATGTGGAAGAACCGTCTCAGTTGTACAACTGAATACCTTCAACGGAACAGGGGCTGCCTTAACCGACATCCAAGTCTTTGGAGCCCGGGGAACAGTGGGTCAACTGCTTTGCTCAGGGACAGAACAGATTTCTGGGGATTCAATCCAGCAACCTCAGTTACTGACCCAAAGCTCTAACCACTAGGGTTACCTGCTGCCCCTCAATAGGCAATAGATGTGAATTAATACCCATGTAGTATAGCATGTGCATATCAACATTCGTCTCTTCATTTTACATTACCTATGATCACTTGTCTGAGAAGGTACAGAAAATATCTGGGAAGTGTAGCTGTTGCTATATAGATGTCTGACATTGGCCTCTGGTAGGAATATACACAACTGTAACATCTATGGATTGAACCACATGAATGATTGAAGGGGGCTGTAGGATAAGTATATTAAGTATATTATCTACTATAAACACTACCTAGAGTTGAAGTTAGTTCAAATAACACCACGCTAATGATGTTAGAGGCAGGTAGCCTAGTGGTTAGAGGCAGGTAGCCTAGTGGTTAAAGGCAGGTAGCCTAGTGGTTAGAGGCAGGTAGCCTAGTGGTTAGAGGCAGGTAGCCTAGTGGTTAGAGGCAGGGTAGCCTAGTGGTTAGAGGCAGGGTAGCCTAGTGGTTAGAGGCAGGGTAGCCTAGTGGTTAGAGGCAGGGTAGCCTAGTGGTTAGAGGCAGGGTAGCCTAGTGGTTAGAGGCAGGGTAGCCTAGTGGTTAGAGGCAGGGTAGCCTAGTGGTTAGAGGCAGGGTAGCCTAGTGGTTAGAGGCAGGGTAGCCTAGTGGTTAGAGGCAGGGTAGCCTAGTGGTTAGAGGCAGGGTAGCCTAGTGGTTAGAGGCAGGGTAGCCTAGTGGTTAGAGGCAGGGTAGCCTAGTGGTTAGAGGCAGGGTAGCCTAGTGGTTAGAGGCAGGGTAGCCTAGTGGTTAGAGGCAGGGTAGCCTAGTGGTTAGAGGCAGGGTAGCCTAGTGGTTAGAGGCAGGGTAGCCTAGTGGTTAGAGGCAGGGTAGCCTAGTGGTTAGAGGCAGGGTAGCCTAGTGGTTAGAGGCAGGGTAGCCTAGTGGTTAGAGGCAGGGTAGCCTAGTGGTTAGAGGCAGGGTAGCCTAGTGGTTAGAGGCAGGGTAGCCTAGTGGTTAGAGGCAGGGTAGCCTAGTGGTTAGAGGCAGGGTAGCCTAGTGGTTAGAGGCAGGGTAGCCTAGTGGTTAGAGGCAGGGTGTTAGAGGCAGGGGGTTAGAGGCAGGGGGTTAGAGGCAGGGTAGCCTAGTGGTTAGAGGCAGGTAGCCTAGTGGTTAGAGCGTTGGACTAGGAAAGGTTGCAAGATCGAGTCACTGAGCTGACAAGGTAAAAAAAAATCTGTAGTTCTGCCCCCTGAACAAGGCAGTTAACCCACTGTTCCTAGGCCGTCATTGTAAATAAGAATTTGTTCTTAACTGACTTGCCTAGTTAAATAAAAATGCAACATGTAGTTCACTGCTCAGTTGAACTTGCTACATGTGTTGTGGATGGCCTTGTGGGACTCATTGGCCAGGCTACATTATTACTGCCATAACCAAAGAAACAGGAAACTGTCATCCTCCTAAATAGGAGGCGCCATGGCTTGACCCAAACCATTGACTGCAATATCTAACATGCAACAAACTACTTTGTTTCATAAAGCAGTGTGATTTCCTGTTGTCCTGCCTTAATAGTACTCGACTTCCCTCCCCATATGTTTAGCTTACCAGTGATGGGCCGAAGCGTGTTCCCGTGTCCCAGTCGTCCAGTGGTCACAAACCTGTGGCCTACGCCACACCCGCCCAGCGCGTTCTAGGGCCGTCAAATGGGCCGCAGCGTATCCAGCGATCCATGACCCAGAAGCCAGAGACGACAGTCCCACACACCAAGACCACGCAACCGCAAGCTGGTTATCAGAATGTGAATCCTGTGCAACCCCAGCCTAAACCGCAGTCTCAAATACAGAGCCTCAAATCTGTTAAAGGGCCACCTCAAACCCAGACCCCCAAACCTGTCCAGACCCCCAGCCAACCAAAGGTTCAGACCCTAACCCAGAGCCAGCCAAAGAACCACGCCAACGCTTCGACTCCAAGTTCTGAGCCAGCCAGAGGCACTGAACATTCCAAGCAGGAAAAGCCACAAAGTAAGAACAAATGTTTTCTAATGGTCAGATTGGTTTGGTAGCTATTCTTTGGTCCACTCTTACAATTGTTTTGTTTTGTTCAGATAAACCTACCAAGAGTGAATCCTCAACTGCTTCTTCAAAGTAAGTGCAGGTGGTTGACTGAACGTTGAATCTGACCTCCGCAGACCAGATGCTATGACTCTGTTCCAATGTGACTGCTGTAGAATGGGGACAATACACATCTGCCTCGTTACTGTGACGGTAATGGTTTCAATGGTGTGACTGACTTGGCTCATCTTCCTATTGTAGGAAACGCTGGGCCCTGGAGAACTTTGACATCGGTCGTCCCTTAGGGAAGGGTAAGTTCGGCAACGTGTACCTGGCCAGGGAGCGCCAGACCATGTTCATCCTGGCCCTCAAGGTGCTCTTCAAGAAGCAGCTGGAGAAGGCCGGGGTGGAGCACCAGCTACGGCGGGAAGTGGAGATCCAGTCACACCTCAGGTGGGTGCTGATAATGCTGACATTCAGATGGACTGACTGCTGGTTGCCACTGCCAGGTCTGTTTAGTGCTTTAGTCAACTTTTGTTGGGGCATAAGGACATTCAAATTAATTGAGCTTTACAGTAATCATTCCTACAGACCCAAGGCACTGAGTGGTTGGCTAATAGGAACAAATATTTTCTGGCCATCAGGCTAGTCCTGTGGATGAGTAACACATCAGCTGTATTGTAAAACGTGACATTAATTCAGCTATTCTCTCTCTCAGGCACCCCAATATCCTGCGTCTTTATGGTTACTTCCACGACACGGCTCGTGTTTACCTCATCCTGGAGTTTGCTCCTAAAGGGGAACTGTACAGTGAGCTGCAACGATGCGGAAGCTTTGATGAACAAAGGAGTGCCACGGTAAGAGGAATTCGTATTTTTTTTAAACTTGGTCTGTGACTATAGTTTATGGAATTATTTTAAATGTGGCCTGTGACGGGCATAACGGCAACCACGAACATGGCACCAGTAATGCCATAACTGAACTAGGACCTTTTTATCGGTTTAGGCTAGACATGGGCAGTTTCCTGCACAATAATGATTCTGCCGTTATTAAGGTCTGCAACCACAGCTGTTCTGTTTGTCTGTAGGACAATCGGGAGGACTGAGTTGCAGCGATCTAAATATCAAGATGAACTTGAGTGTCTTTGCTTTCCTGAGCGTTCCATTACCTTGACACTTTTCAATCACTTCAAAGCCAACAATCATTTGAATTCAAATGAGTCCTTACTGGATTTGCCAGATCTTTGTAGTCCTAAATGCCCTAAAAGTAATTTCCAGATTATATTATCAAAAATGTGTTACATGTTAGCTGAGAAAATATAAAACGTCTTAAAATCACGTGCTGAGGTTGCTGTTCCTAAATCTTCGTGCGGCTCAGATGTTTGGACACCCTTCTAAATCGAAGCCGTTCTGTTTCTCCAGTACATCATGGAGCTGGCGGATGCACTGAACTACTGCCACTCTAAGAAAGTCATCCACCGGGACATCAAGCCTGAGAACCTGCTGCTGGGGGCCAACGGGGAGCTGAAGATAGCAGACTTTGGCTGGTCGGTGCATACACCCTCCTCAAGGTAACCCCCTCCATCCGTCAGTCTCCCTTGTTGGCAGTTTAGTCGCAATCTTGCGATTGTGTAAGGACGTTGACGTGAAATGAGTTTGCTTTCTGCAGCCAGAAGCATTGTCATGTGGATTAGGGATGTTAGATTTCCATCTGCTACATTCATGATGTTTCACCTCACTGAATAGACCCTGATGGGCTTCTTCCACCCTCTGTCCAGGAGGTCAACTTTGTGTGGAACTCTGGACTACCTGCCTCCAGAGATGATTGAGGGCAGAACCCATGATGAGAAGGTGGATCTGTGGAGCCTGGGGGTGCTCTGCTATGAGTTCCTGGTGGGTCGCCCTCCATTTGAGACGAAGAACAACGAGGACACCTATCGCAAGATCTCACGGGTCAGAACCGACTAAAGTTATTTCATGTAGTGCTGTTGGCGTTGCTTTACAATTAGGGAGAAAATAACATTTTTACAGCAGTTCTACACGTTGATTCAGCTTTGCTCTTATTGGTTTACGTTTAGATCAAATTGTGTTTGTCACATGCTTTGTAAACAACTGGTGTAGATGACTTCATCTGGTGCTCAGTTGGTAAGAGCTTAGCGCTGGCTGTGAATTTGTCTCTTATTTAGCTGTTTGCTATTGGTTGACAGGAGACTTCCCTTAATGCATACACTGTTGATTCCAGTTTTATCAAAATGTGAGACAGTCTTTCACCCAGTTTAAACCGTGGTACTGGGAACATCAAGGTAGTGTTTATTTCCTGCATGGATCATGTACAGACTAAATGTGTTTAGGATTAAACTGACCATGTTTATGTTATATACCTAGAACATAACTGACTCCCTCTGCTTCTTGCAGGTGGAGTTCACTTACCCAGTCCATGTTAGTGCCGGCAGCAGAGACCTAATAGACAGACTGCTGAAGCACAACCCCCTCCACAGGCTCCCTATCCAGGGTGTTTTGGCCCATCCCTGGGTGGTGGAGAAATCGACCAAGACGCCCACCGCCATGTCTCACAGCCCAGAGCAAAACAAATGAGGACCGTTGGTCATGGTGTTTTCATGAATCCTGGTTGGCTGTTTCCCAGCACCTACACAGTACTGTGGCCACGGTCGTGTTCATTTAGGTCACATAACAACAGTCATCGTTATTGGACTGCTTCAGTCGTTATTTAGTTTGCTGTCTAATGAACACGCCGTTTGCTTAATGCCTTGACTATACTGCTCACTGCTATGGATAACTTGGCTTTCTTCTCTGACTGTGTCGTCTGGCATCTTGATGCCCTTCTGTAACTTCTGCCTCTTCTATGGCATTTTATCTTTGTAAATATTTTACTGTTTTGTTAGTAAAATTATGAGAATATTATGGAATTCACTGTCACTACTTGAATAAATATTTTGGCTTGACATGTTGTAGCATTGTTCATGAGGGATAGGAAGTTACAATGCCAAACTTGCAGTGATGCATTGCTCAATTATGCTATTTTTTTTTTTCCTTTGAGGTAGCCTAATGTAATGCACAGGTTATATGGACAACTACAGTACATCAACGTTTGTTCAAATCATTCAAGTACAGTAGCCAGACCGCTTTTCACTGGTAATGGCAACGCCCTCGATTGCCACTAGATGGCGTACCACTCATTCTAATGAAGCAGCCATATAGATCCGGAGAAATAAAGAACTTGCTTCATCTTCACATTTTCATGACTATTTGGGCTGTACGTTACATTCACTATATACTATGCAACACAACCCTTGTGTTTAATCACAGGCTAATTATGCCATGGTTGGCTATACATTCCAATTATAGCTCGACGGTAAGCGAGCGGAGCAATAGCCTCAATCGTTCCCTGTGCCTCGTCTACGTTCAGGTGTCAGTGTCGTTAAAATGGTTGATAATTCAACGCTTTTAACAATCCAGTTGGTTAAGCGTTTGCGTCACGAATTTAGTGTTTGGCCTTTGTCCAATATTCTATATCCTGTTATGCCGTTAAGGATTTATTTTTGATTGTACCTAGTGACGATCAACCATACCTCCACTGATGTGAATTTGAAAAGGCAACTAAACCGAAGTCTGTTATTAAATGTAGCAAAATTGCCTTTAGTCATTTCTGTGAATCTCGATTCTCAGCTCAAATACTTTCATATATTCGTGTAACACCCCTTCAAATTAGTGGTTTCAGCTATTTTTTTTTAGCTACACCCATCGCTGACCATGTGTTTTTTTTTTATTTATTACTTTTAACTAGGTAAGTCGTTTAAGAGTTATTTTCAATGATGGCCTAGGAACAGTGGGTTAACTGCCTTGTTCAGTGGCACAACGACGTTTTTACCTTGTCAGGTCGGGGATTCAATATTGCAACCTTTCGGTTACTAGTCCAACGCTCTAACCACAAGGCTACCTGCCACACACCCATTGCAATCTCCATAGACATTGGCAGTAGAATGGCCTTGCTGAAGAGCTTAGTGACAATCAACCTTTCCAACAACTCATTTGGTCAGATTTCTGCCCTTCTAGAGCTGCCCCGGTCAGTGCTGTTAAAGTGAAGCTTCATAGAATGGGTTTCCATGGCTGAGGATTCGCGCACACGCCTAAGATCACACTGCCAAGTGTCAGCTGGTGTTGTGTAAAGCTCGCTGCCATTGGACTCTGGAGCACTGGAAACACGTTCTGAGTGATACATTACACTTCACCGTCTGGCAGTTTGGTGGACGAATCTGGGTTTGACTGATGCCAGGAGAACGCTACCTGCCCGAAAGCATAGTGCCAACTTAAGTTTGGTGGATGAGGAATACTGGTCTAGGGCTGTGGTTCAGGTCCCTTTGTTCCAGTGAAGGGAAATCTTAAGGCTACAGCATACAATGAGACACTAGACAATTTTGTGCTTCCAACTTTGTGGCAACAGTTTGGGGAAGGCCCTTTCCCTGTTTCAGCGTGCCAATGTCCCCAAGCACTAAGTGAGGTCCATACAGAAATGGTTAGTCGACATTGGTGTGGAAGAACTTGACCGGCCTGCAGAGAGCCTTGACCTGAACCCCATCTAACGCCTTTGGGATGAATTGGGACACCGACTGCGAGCCAGGCCGAATCACCCAACATCAGGGCCCGACCTCACTAATGCTCTTGTGGATGAATGGAAGAAAGTCCCTGCAGCAATGTTCCAACATCTAGTAGAAAGCTTTCCCAGAAGAATGGAGGCTGTTATAGCAGGAAAGGGGGGACCAACTCCATATTAATGCCCATGATATTAGAATGAGATGTTCGATGAGCAGGTGTCCACATACTTTTGGTTTTGTAGTGTAGTCAGACAGCAACGCCTCTTTTCCCTTTTCTAATCTCATCCTCTTTAGTAGCCTACTTTCAGCTGTAGAGTGGGCAGATTGGGTTGAGGTAATCAAGAGCTACTGTAAACCTCTGTCAATGTCCATATATGAATTTACATCAACAGATTGTTAACCTTATGGAGATGGACTGTGCACGGTGTGCAGGTCCTCCCAAATAGGCCTGCGGTCCAGATGCAAAAAAAAAATTAAACACGCAATCCACATGTTCAATGAACAGGCAGGCCTATCTGCTTGTGCCCCACAGCAAAAATCTGGCCAATAGCATACCGTCTGTTATAACTTCATTCCACTAAATTTATACAAGCATGAGGAACCAAGTGGACTAGGCCTACAAGCTGCACATAACCTTAAACTATTAACCTTTAGGCTACCATTTTCTTTATTCTATATAGCGTTTTAGATATATAGGGCTAGGCTATTCCAAGCAATAGCAAAAGCTACTGTCATTATAGACAATTACTGGCTAAAATGTACCATTCATCGAAGCAAACCGTAACAATTATGACACGTGACTTGTACATCTGCATTCACTGTTGGCAGTGCTCACTTGAACCCCTCTCTCTCGCGCGCGCGCGCGCTTAAAAACAACACATTACAACACAAAACAACACATGTTTAATTAACTGAAACATTACCTTTTTGGGCTTGAATGTAATTGCATAATTCCTGTAATTCAGAGTGGCTATTACACAGGAATAGCACTCATAAAACGTTAATCATTAAACAAAACCATGCATGTATTTTGTATTGTTAATCGTATATATGAAAAAAAATCTAAGTATTCTTCAACATTTTTTAAACATTTTATTCTATTTATAGAGAAAAAAATACATGTTTCTCACGGTTTTCGTTTTCATCACATAAAACCACACACATGTATACAATATAATTTCACTTATTTCTTTATTCTTTAATATTCATTTTCACGGTATATGATAACGATTTATGAGATATAGGCTACATTCCATCTTTTTGAAACCACAATAACACTACACATACGGTTTTATAACATTTCCACGTGACCCGTTGGATTGCACAGAATGAAAAATGTCTTTATGGACATGTTCTTCTTTGTATGATGTCTTCACATTTGTGTTATTCAGACACTTGATTCCGGACCTCGAATTATTCACATTAATATCGCATGAATAGTTTACAATTAAAATGCATAATGTGAAACAGGGGATAACTTCGAATTGAGAGTGACAGAATTCCACGTGGGTTGGGTGTTCTTACTGACGCGACAGTATTTGTCCTCTGTCTAGGGCGAATATGGGCCAAATAACTTTGGAACTTGTGGTCCTAAAACGCCGTTCTCCGAACGCTAACGATTTGGCTTTTGACTTCAAGGGGATTTGCCGTTTTTTTCCCCTCACAATTTCACGTGCGACAGGTAAGTGTAAGCCTAACGATATGTTGTAGGCTAATGGTTATTCATTCAAATATCCAAAACACGTCTTTCCTTACTCTGGTTATAACCGTTTTCTTTTCCACCTTCCAACTCCAGAATGATTTTCTTATCTGTCTCAATATCATACATTCAATGCATAGTTAAAGTAGCTGTGCATGTAATTAGACCACCATAATCATACTGTTTCCATTATAGCGCTTGGAGAGAATAATTACTTCTCAGTAAAGATATTTGAGATATTCCTAGTATTCAGTAACACGTTATATGGGCATAATCCATGATATGTATAGGTGTAGGCCGTCATTGTAGATAATAGTTTGTTCTTAACCTACTTGCTTGTTAAATAAAGGTTAAATAAATAAAACAAAAGTATTGTATTTATTCTGTCTTGGTGATATACTTTATTGCCGTTATATTAGTTGTCATCGTGATAGGTCCACATTACAATATTTGAAATATTGAAAATAACGTCGAAGAAGAAAATGGCAACATGTCAAAACGTACAGCTTCGTTTAGTCACATTATGCCGTCGAACTGTCCAAGTCCACAACCACACGCACTCCTATAATAAACGCGTCTGGAAAGAACCAACAAGGGTTTTATTGCTTGGCACCCCGAAAGGTTCTATATAGCACCCTTTTGCAGGGTTCTTTGATCAGAACCCTCAAGGGGTTCTTCTCCACGGAACCAAACGTTTTTCAATATAGAACCCTTGGGTTCCATATAGGGTTCTAGACCAACGTTGGTTCTATATAGAACCTTAAGTTGTGCCATACATGAAGCAAGCATAGGACCCTTTTTGGTTCTCTCCTAGAAGCTTTTTTTTCTAAGAATGTAAACTTGAATGTCAAATGAAATGGCTCTCCAGGTGGCACGAGACCTCCATAGAGAGATGAAATGACGCATTGCTCATTTAGCAATTTTGTTTAGGTCGATTGAACTATTGTAAACCTTCACTCCACTGAAACATATTGATATTCATTTAGTCATATTTAGGCTATACATTACAAGTTGAATTGTCCATATCGTGTGTCATGTTTTGTGACTTTTGTGTCTCTCACTCTCCGCGCGCGCACGCGTGTGTCAATGCAAGGGTGTAATGAGCACGCGAAAATGTGTGCGTGCACTGCATTCTGTGCGCGCATTTATTTCGCATGAATTGTGTAAGCATGGGCTGACAGCGCTCAGTGGTGATTTCAGTTATTCACTTTAAGATGGATGTGCAGTAACATCTATATCCAGCAGACTGTTGCTTGGCTAATCTTCTATGCCATATTTATAAGCTTCTATGAGTCCCTCCATTGAGTGGATGAAACCGGAGATAGCGCATATGCCTCCTATTACAAATATAGCGACATCAAAGAATACGTGGTGCCATAGCAGCTTTCTCCATAGCAGCTTGAGGTGGAAGAGGCTGGGGAGCAGAAAGCACAGCCCCGCGCCCGTCATACTGCCGGTTAGACCCATGAGAAGGGCAAAATGCGGTACATAAATGGCCATGAGCAACGTGAACACCACAAGGCTGCATCTGAGAGTGAGGCCCCACGCTTTCAGGCGTCCATCGCCCCCGTAGCAATTTGGGAACCACGTGCGTTCTTGTTCATTAAAAAAGGATTTCTCCAAAACCTCGACTGCAGCGAAGAATGGTAATGGGTATGACAGTAAGGCTTTGGACACTAAGAAGAGGTTTACGACAGCCCTGATGGTTGAGGGCAGGTTGTCTGTGATGACCTCCTTGGTGGCATCCGCCCAAGTCAGGTAGGCCACGAGGGCGAACAGGCCTTTGAGGACACACGCGGCGATGTGGGTCCAGTTCATCATGCAATGGAACTCGCTGGGCTTCTGCATGTTCCCCTCGAGCGACGGAAGGAAAATCTGAGAGGTGTAACTGAACACAATGATTCCAATAGAAATCGGAAACTTCTTTACATCGATGTAGAATTTGACTTTGTCCCAGGCCCAGTCACGCGCTCTGGAGAGGCAGTAGGCAATTACCAGGATGTTGATGACGAAGTGCGCGATAGTGCACAGCAAGCTGAATTTTGAGACGGACTTGAGGTTCTTGAGGAAGGCGCAGGGTAGCAGGGCGGCGGTGGCCACTATGGCCCAGGACTTCTGAGAGATAGGAAGCGTGGGAAAGCTGTTGTACATCAGGTTACCGCTCACAACAACGTACAGGATACACGTCATTACCAGCTCAATGATCTGGGCTACATTCACGATATGACCACCTAAAGATGGAAACCTCGGCTGACAACACGCGTTGGCTATGTCCACGTATGTGTCCCTCACACGCACCAGTTGACCGTCTTCGTCCTCCTCGTACAGGCAGGCGATGAGGATTTTCCCCGTGTAGCAACATACCACGGCGGCGAAAATAATGAGAAACAGTCCGAGGTAGCCCCCGTGGAGAATGGCGTATGGTAAACCCAGAACGAACATCCCCTGAAAACACAAAAATACACAACATGGAGATGGATTGGCCTATGGGAACAACGCATAACCAGTCCACAGTATAGGAAATTCAATACAATAGGCTATATAAAATGTGGGTTTTGCTTGGTAATAACTAATGCGTTTTAATAAAGCCTAAACATATGCTATATATACATGAAAGTATAGCTTAAAGCTACGGGTTTGTAGTATGGGTATGGACATAATAAACACAACATGGGTTGGCCAATTCCAGATTAGAATATATATTTATTTGTTGATCATAACGTCATGCATTATAAGCATTATAATATATCCTATGTGTAACATGATTCAATGGGGGATACAATGTATATGTTCTGGTGGGGATTCCATTTCGCTGTGAGCGTGCCCATTCCAGCTAAATGTGTTAAAGTCATTAAGGGGTTCTAAAGGAGACACGTAAAGGAGACGTAACGGTGACTGACTATGGCCTGAATAACGTATGATGGATGGGACGGAGCTTGGCTTGGGGACTTTTTTTTGCCTCATTTAAGTATTTATTAGGATCAACCGTAAGCTCTTTATGGGATCCAAACAGGAACAAAGCAACACATCATACGAAATACACTGTCGAGGAAATGTTAACATTTAAACGGTCACCATATATTACATGGTTGTAGGTGATGGACACGCGTAATGTAATGGTGAAGTGCGTTATAAAATGGCTATAACGTATCGGAAAGGCTATCGAGAAAAGCACAGAGACGCATAGATTAGGCTATATCTTAATGACCTTGATGAGATGGTTATCTAGAAGGTCACCTGTCGATCTGAAGGGGAGATCCTTTCAAAAGTAGAGCTGATACTTGAATGCGCGCCGGATCGACAGAGCCAGGGCTCGTGCGTAAAACTGCATCAATGGGTCAGTACGTCATTTTCTTTTGTCAAATGAAAGTCTATGGGTCTCCTCCATGGAATTAGACTATTTCAGTATATTTGATCATTATTCTATAGGCTATGTGTATGGCTTCATATAATGAAATACAACAAAACATTACGTTTCACGCCCAGCGGTTATCTTCTTATTCTAACAGCATGCACGCCATTCCGTTTCCCCCGCTCATTATGAACCTATCCAAATCACATAAATGATCGATGTGTTCAAATAGCCCAATTCATCTCTAAATGCTAAATCAAAACGAAATATCCTGTCAGATGGGCTCGTTCTTCTTCTTTATTTTTCACAAGGAACCATTGGTAGTCTAATTGGTTGTCTATATCGACTGCCGTAACCCATCTCCATGTGCCGTTTTCAAGTATTCATTTCGTGGTTGCAATCAGTTTGAAGGAAAAGCTATGTATATTTCTTCACTTTTGGTTGTGGCAGGTAACACGACAAAATGAATGAATGCACGAGTGAATGAGGGGAAGAGGACACAAGCAAAACCCATGAAGTTTCATCTGGTTATCTGAATGCGTGTTTACCTGGATTGCATTGGTGACGTTCCAGCCCGCTTCCCAAGCGGTGATTTTTGGTGATTTTTCTTCTTCGCCCAGACCTGAGGCTTTAGAACCGGAGGGCGGGGGTCCGGTGCCATCTCTCTGGTAGTGGCTGTCCCCAGTCGCCATTCCGTCTTCTCCTCCAGCCATGCCACCCTCTCCACTCCCTTCTCCAGCGTCTCCACCACCCATTTCATCCGATTTCATGATGTCCATCTGCAGTCCTTGCCGGTGGTCGTAATCCAAATCATCGCATGCGGCGAAGCCCAGTCCCTCCTCGTCTGTGGCCGCCTGGAAGCCCATCCTGGCCATCATCCCGCTCACCTTCGCAGTGGATTTATTCGACACGGAAGTTGCCGCATTTGACAGTTTATTTTGAAACTTGCTTCGAATTAAATGTGCCATTGTTGCTTCCTCTGTCTGGTTTACCTAGTCGGTGACGGGTTTTTTTCTCTAATTCAAATACAATAAATAGTCAACGACTTTAGTTTGCAGATATGTTTCTGTACATTAATAAAACGAGGCTATGGTACAAACAGTGGTTTGATAAAGCCCTGATGGTTGTTCAGTTGCTATCTCCACTTCTTGATCATCCCCAGGTTCATGTCACCTTCAGACGTCGGCGCTCCGTCTCTGCATCTTGTTAACGCACTCTCTTCTTTAGCTCGACGAAAACGTCCGATCTGGATACACGATTTTTCTGAAGGGAAACAATTTATTACGCAGAGGATTCCTCTAAATTGCGCGTTGCAATTTCTAATATTTAGTTGGTTTATTGATAATAACGGTTGCAGCAGCGCTTCCACAGTTGGTTTTCCTTGTTCGTTACCGATGCCAATGCGGTACGCTTGAGCCTGGGGGTGGTAAAGAGGAGGCACGTGTCATCATCAGCCTGCCAATGCAAGGACTCTGCTTCGTGAAACACGTCTCCAGCCCCCAGCGGGCGCAGCCACCCCATAGAAGAAAACGGGAGCTATTTGCTGCATTTCTAGGGGAGGTGCTTACGGTACCCCGACCCATCCCTACCCCCATATTCTACTAAACTTAATTCTAACATCCAATGGCATTCTGGGGGCTTCGACTAAATAACTTTACGTGTGGCCTATAAAAGGAGCTAGGCGGGAACTGTAGGGAGAAACCATCAACTCGTTGGACCTAGTTATGTAACTTTCAGACTAGAAAATGACCACCTTTTGTTAGGACCATTGAGTTTCATTTTGAACGACAATTTTGAACGTGTCTTCAGTGGCAAAGATAGTTGGATGTGCCTACTGGAATTAAATGGATCGAATTTAAAATGTTTTTTTTTTTTCGTTTATTCGTGAAGAAAATGCTTATTTTCTTGTTTCGTCAATCAAAATAGGCTGTCGATGGTAAGGTGAACGTTAATTCCATGTAGCCAATAGAGAAAGAAAAACGTGTATTGCTGCTGATTTAAAGGCTGCTTTATATCTAAGGCTTGCGTTTTATGAACCAGAACATCTTATTTGTTAGAAAAACACCCTTTTTTTAATAACCCGACGTTATATCTAAATAGAAAAATAATATATCCTTGGTTTTGTTTCTAAAACGCAGCCAATAATTCAATTCGAAATTAGGATAAAAATGCTGTATTTTCAGGTTAAATGCATTGGCCATACATATCACGTTTTATTGTGTCTGCAACGAACCTTATCAAGATAATATTTGGGATGAAGCTTTCACCTTAATGTGTTTTTAATTCAACCATTGATTGAGAGAACTATAGCTTTTAATAGCAAACTATTTTTGGAGATCGATATGAGTTGCGAGTTTAAAAAAAAGATTGTGACGTGTTTGCAGGCCCATATATGGGATCATCTCCAGAAAAGGTTTATTGCTATGCGTGGATATGGATTTTCCTTTTGACTATAAATATTAAATACACATATTTACTCTTGCATGCAGCACGAGTCCAAAACGTGTTTATTGTTTTACTAAAACAATTTAATTCTCAAATAGCCTAACACAACTATTTAATTATAATAGATACCAATAGGAAGGCCTAGTTTGTATTAGTCTTAATAATAATAACAACGTATAATGAGCTATCAACGTGCAATAAATAATCATTATTCGAAGATTATTATTTGTAAACTTTTAAATTATAAATTATTCTGCCCGTGCTAACCCATGCAGTGTGCAAAGGACGCAGCAGAAGCCTGGAAATAGGAGTGAGTTAGATGTTTACATTTTTTACTACAGCAAGTCAACCCAACAGCCTCTTCTTCCTCATGTCACTGATTGTTTGCGTGTGCCGCTTTCCAGTGTTTCGCCAGGCAAAAATAAAGACTTCATGTAAGAGCGCGACACTAATGCCTCGGATGAGTTCTATATTTCTAAGCCTAATGCTATTCTTCATTCAACCTATTTGGTGCTGAATTAAATGTACAATTGGATTCGAAAAATTTCTTACAATTTAGGAGAATTATATTGCTCTCTTTGGACAGCTCTTTTTGGCGTTCTGCGGTGGAAACATAGGATGAGGCTATTTGCCTGTTTTTTTTAATCACTAGACATGTTTTATTTTCAACCGAGTGACTATTGATATTTTGATGTTTCTAAACTCATATTATTCTGGGCATGGGGAATTCATGAATCAATTAGAGATTAATTGATCATCTTAATTGGTCCTTTGTTTATTTCCTGATTGAGGTTCTGCACCACGTGCAGAAGAACAGCGACAAAAACAACCTGCCGTCGCTGCTTGGCTTGTTTGAGTGCTGAAGAAAAAAAGCATGGGTTTTATCCTATTTCTGCTGTCGTTCTGTTGGACTAGGCTATATCACGTTCAATACCAACCACCGAAGGCTTCCTGCAGCAGCTTACCATCCATCATATGTTCACATTTCAAATAGGTGATTTGCATTTTAGTCTACAGTCACCACGCACGTGTATCTGCCAGGTTCCTAAAACATTAGGGGACAGTAAAACATCAAACATCACCAGGAATTAGCTGGAAAAATACCTATGAAAAACACATTTAAAAAAATCCCACCAGTGATTGGCAATGATATCTAGTCTATTAAAATGTTTAGCATATATCTCAATTCCCACAATGAAAATGTTCCCATAAAAATAACTGAGAAAAGGGGGCTTAGCCTACACATTGCACGACCAAACATAAACGGTATTTTCTGAGAGAGAAGACGGAGTCAGAAATACAATAGAAGCGGTCCCCAGAGAGAGTGAAGGGGTTAATCACAGGCGGCGTTATCAGCCTCGTCCAGACCTCCTCTGATGTGTAGGACTGTGATTGAATGTGTTGTAGAATGAAAAGAACAGCCATGACACCAGAGGAGGGGGTTACAGTGCAGAATCTAAGGTAGTTTCCCACCGCGAGACTTGCTTACAGATAATAATCGGCATTGTTTATTAGCCAATTGTTTATTAAAGGTAGGCACACTTCTTTTAATTAGACAGACACTCGTTTTAATTATTTGTTATGAAGAACATAAATTAGATGGTCAAAACAAAAAATGTTTACACACATGTTTACATCTGCACTAAAAGAAAAACACAAAAGATTGATTATACACAAAAAAAAATAGCTTATTTGACTGGCTGTCAGTCTTTTCAATCAACCCCCTCCCTTTTCCATACGTGATTCATATTTTGTCGAGTGCGCGTGATATTGTGTTCCACGAACACATTAATAACGTGCTATTGACGTTGTGTGTGATGACAGACCGTATGCAGGTGCAAAACCTTAAAAAAAAAACATTAACTGATGGAATTCTCAAATGGAGTGTCAGCGAGTCTGAGAGAGTCGTCGTTCGACTCGTTCCACTGTGCATATAATCTGTCAGATAGATTCTCCTCACTACCGTCCAGTCTTTAGATATGGCCCTGGTCAGTTATTTTGCAGCTATAACAACCTCTCAAGTACATACATTCTAGTTTCATCTTGATAAATATAATCAGCAAGTCAATGTGATTCTGTGTGTGTCTGTCCTTGTGTGTGGTTTGCTCACCATTTTATGTTTGATTCGAATACCAGAGTTGTAGCCTATAGTGAACAAATTCATGGTCTGGTCTGAATTGCATGGGGGTAATAGTGATTTTATCTAGTCAATGCTCACTTTATCACCTATCATTGAAGGCAACAAGGGGTCAAGATGTCGGGTCCCAGGAGGATTCTCAACGAATAGTTGTCACCTTGAGAATACAGATTAAGGGAAGATAGCCAATAAACGCTTGTTTTATATCGCATGTAGCCAATCCGGTTTGTGGCTCTATTGTTTTTGAGGCACCCATGTATTGGGTAGGCCTTACAGGGGCAGAGGCAACATATTAATTCACAGGCCGTGTGTTTTAATATGATGCGGAGTCAATCGAAAACTCACCCGTCTCTTCTCTCCACTCCTCTCCTCACATCAATTCACCCGTGGGCCTCTAGACCCCTCCCACCTCCGGCTCTGAAGCAGTCTGCTCTGTCATTTTCCCTATTACACACTTGGCTGAGCTGGCACATGTCCCCTCCTCCTCCCCCAACCACAAAATGATTAATTAGCACAATATGAGCCACTGAAGAGAAAATATGTTTGTCAAATATTCTGAGATGTGGTTGAAATTCTACCCAACCAGACCAAAACATGTAGACTATGATAGCAAGCAATGGCACAAATCATTTAGTAAAAATAAAATATCAATCGTATAATGCCCATAAATAAGATATTTCAAGTGTATGTGTGTGAGAAAGAGAGAGCGAGAGAGAAAGAAAGAGAGTGAGTGAAAGAGATTATACAAGAACGAGTGTGTGAAGTGAACCTCCCGTGTCTGTGCGCGCGGGTACATTAATCAGTGTAGTAGGGAGAAGTCTTAAAGAGAGAGAGAATTGAGAACACTCACTGTCACTGTAGCCGTGATGATGGTAATGGGGGGAGAGATCACTCAGAACACTGCACTGTGCTGTGCGCTTGAGGGAGGCTGAAAGTCATAGCACACAAACTCTTTGACTTTTTCGATCATGCGCAGTACAGTCTGGAACATGCGCTCGCTCATGCTTTGCCTAAAACAATTGGTTAAAGGGAACAGGGTACTTGATATTGGTGACAGATGTAAGAAATCACACGAACTTAATGACATAGGCTACTGTTACAGTAGGTCTATGGCTGTGTTTGATGTCAGCTGTGCCCATGTTACATATGTAGGTTACCCCTGTCTCATCACGTTTGTATGATCTGACATCCATAACAATAACACAATTTAGGTTTAACAGTACGATGTAGAAATATGATCCAGTTATTTAATTCAAAGCTAGGCCTATTTTCATATCCTGTAAGAAAAACGTCACACATAGTCCACTAGACCAGAGCCTGTGAAAGATAATGCATTACTTTAGCCCAATCCCCTTTCATTTAACCCTTGGCTGGCTGACTGACTGACGCGGTCACGTCATAGACTGCTCAGCGAGGCAGAAAATAACACATAACACACTTCAATTAATAAGGAAACCTGAAAAGACACTCCGTCTCTCTAGAGACCGCGCACGGCGCAGGGGGAATTAGCCTATCCAGAGAGCTTTTCTCTTTCCGGAATCCATTAACATTAGCATCACAATCACTGCATTATCGCCCTGATTAGCCAATATTTAGCCAAATTATATTGCCAACTTCAATTAAATGCATATATCTCCTCCTAGAACCATAGAATTCAGAATTAGAATACTGGAATGTACATGAACGTTCTTATGACGGGATAAAGGTCAGCTATTTTGGTCAGGGAGTTGGTCGACCATGGTCAGGCAGTACTGGGATACGATATTGTTTCAATTTAAAGATGATCTGCTTTGTGTGTTAGCTAGCTAGCCAGACAGTTTTAAAGGAATTCATTCATAAATATTTCTTAATTAACTGCCAAGATGCCAATATTCCATTCAAACAATGCAGTCAATCCACAGTCAAACACTGGATGAAATCAATTGATGATAGAACTGACAATATGTAAATTAAATGTAAGTACTGATAGTGTATCATATAATAACATTCACAGCTTTCCTAGAAAACTCAAATGTATACATGTATGGTCTGTTTACATGTTTTGAGGCTATTTGTACAGAACCCTTGAATAAAACCCGTATAAACTGTATTTATAATTATATGACAATGTTTTAGGTTGACAATAATTATGTTAGGCAAATGATGATTTATCACATGCGTTTTCTTTTTCTGCATAAGTAAAAGCAGGAATGGCATCCACTATGTCGCTACTGCCATTCATTCCAATTAGATTTGCTTGGATTTCTCCCTGAACATAATGGCTGCCATTTTCGGACCATTCTGGAACGTTTTGTGATTTCCATGCAATAATATAACATGCTAGCTATATAATCTTGACTAAATGAACACCAGACTGAAAAAAGGACAAGGCTACTTATTGAAAAATAGGCCAAATGTTTGAAAATAAGAATTTGTTCTTAACTGACTTGCCTAGTTAAATAAAGGTTAAATAAAAAACAAATAAAAAAATAAGGAACAAAAAGTGTACTTTTCTCCATGTTGCCATGTGTCTCTGTAAGGAAAACCAAGCATAGCCTCTTATTCCTCCTCCTCCCCCAGAGATGCATCCAGGTGGCGCGGTGATAATCGCTAAGAGCCTTTTCATTATGGTTTTAGTGCGCCTGTTTAATGGCTTATTATGAGGCCCCGAGAGGGCTACCGGGCGAGGTGGTTTATATTAGCCCTGCTGGGCTGGTGTGCTCTTTGCCACTCGAGGAATAACATTTCTGGTGAAATAAAATATAAAAAAATTGGGATAAATTAGCCTACTTTGGTTTTAACCAAATAACATTTTCGAAAATCCAATGTAAATAATTGTAAATGCATTTTCAGTGTCATAATTTATATTATTTTAGGCCTATTAATTTGTTCATTTTTCATCCAGTATTTTCTCATCGTCAGCGCTTGTGTGGTCGGTGGCGTCTCTTGTCTCGTGGTACCAGTTGTTTTCCCTCCCGGTTAAGTGGCTTTGTTGTTCCCGGGGTTCCGCGTGCTCCCTAGGCGCCATTTGTTGTTAAACTGGAGTGACTCCGCTCACTCCATCACCTTTGACGTTCGTCTTTTCACTCTAGCCAGGTTTTCACCTCCCCGCTGTGACACATTAACATTGTAATTGCCTTTTAGCCCTCGCTTTGAACACAATAAACTCAGCCGGTCCGTTGGGACTAGCTGCTATGGCCCGGGGCTGGCACAATGAGCTATGCCATTGATTTATCACACTAGCTGCCGAGAAAGGACCACCATCATAAGGCAACCACCTTCAGTGGTGGACTATACAAAAATGAGGGTGGAACAGGCTCCCATTAACATTGACGGGACTGATGTGGCATCGACAGGACTGAAGTGCGAGAGTTTCAAGTTCCTTGGTGTCCACATCACCAACAAACTATCATGGTCCAAACACACCAAGACAGTTGTGAAGAGGGCACGCCTATTCCCCCTCAGGAGACTGAAAAGATCTGGCATGGATACCCAGATCCTCAAAAAGTTAAACAGCTGCACCATCGAGAGCATCCTGACCGGTTGCTTCACCGCCTGGTGTGGCAACTGCTCAGCATCTGACCATAAAGCGCGACAGAGGGTAGTGCGTACGGCTCAGTACATCACTGTGGCCAAGCTTCCTGCCATCCAGGACCTATATACTAGGCATGTCAGTGGAAGGCCCAAAAAACAGTCACCCAAGTCATAGACTGGTCTTTTTTCCACCACACGGTGAGCAGTACCTGAATGCCAAGTCTAACTTGAGTCTGACTCGGTACCGCTACCCCCTGTATATAGCCTCCACATTGACTCTGTACTGGTACCCCCTGTATATAGCCTCTACATTGACTCGGTACCGTAACACCCTGTATATAGCCTCTACATTGACTCGGTACCGGTACCCCCTGTATATAGCCTCTACATTGACTCGGTACCTGTACCCCCTGTATATAGTCTCCACATTGACTCTGTACCAGTACCCCCTGTATATAGCCTCCACATAGACTCTGTACCATAACACCCTGTATATAGCCTCCACATTGACTCTGTACCAGTACCCCCTGTATATAGCCTCCACATTGACTCTGTACCATAACACCCTGTATATAGCCTCCACATTGACTCTGTACCAGTACCCCCTGTATATAGTCTCCACATTGACTCTGTACCATAACACCCTGTATATAGCCTCCACATTGACTCTGTACCAGTACCCCCTGTATATAGTCTCCACATTGACTCTGTACCAGTACCCCCTGTATATAGCCTCCACATTGACTCTGTACCATAACACCCTGTATATAGCCTCCACATTGACTCTGTACCATAACACCCTGTATATAGCCTCCACATTGACTCTGTACCGGTACCCCCTGTATATAACCTCCACATTGACTCTGTACCATAACACCCTGTATTTAACCTCCACATTGACTCTGTACCAGTACCCCCTGTATATAGCCTCCACATTGACTCTGTACCATAACACCCTGTATATAACCTCCACATTGACTCTGTACCAGTACCCCCTGTATATAGCCTCCACATTGACTCTGTACCATAACACCCTGTATATAACCTCCACATTGACTCTGTACCGGTACCCCCTGTATATAGCCTCCACATTGACTCTGTACCAGTACCCCCTGTATATAGCCTCCACATTGACTCTGTACCAGTACCCCCTGTATATAGCCTCCACATTGACTCTGTACCATAACACCCTGTATATAACCTCCACATTGACTCTGTACCGTAACACCCTGTATATAGCCTCCACATTGACTCTGTACCATAACACCCTGTATATAGCCTCCACATTGACTCTGTACCATAACACCCTGTATATAACCTCCACATTGACTCTGTACCGGTACCCCCTGTATATAGCCTCCACATTGACTCTATACCAGTACCCCCTGTATATAGCCTCCACATTGACTCTGTACCATAACACCCTGTGTATAACCTCCACATTGACTCTGTACCGGTACCCCCTGTATATAGCATCCACATTGACTCTGTACCAGTACCCCCTGTATATAGCCTCCACATTGACTCTGTACCAGTACCCCCTGTATATAGCCTCCACATTGACTCTGTACCATAACACCCTGTATATAGCCTCCACATTGACTCTGTACCAGTTCCCCCTGTATATAGCCTCCACATTGACTCTGTACCATAACACCCTGTATATAGCCTCCACATTGACTCCGTACCAGTACCCCCTGTATATAGTCTCCACATTGACTCTGTACCAGTACCCAATGTATATAGCCTCCACATTGACTCTGTACCAGTACCCCCTGTATATAGCCTCCACATTGACTCTGTACTGGTACCCCTGTATATAGCCTCCACATTGACTCTGTACCAGTACCCCCTGTATATAGTCTCCACATTGACTCTATTCCAGTACCCCCTGTATATAGTCTCCACATTGACTCTGACTCTGTGTGTGTGTCTGGTGTGTGTGTCTGGTGTGTGTCTGGTGTGTGTGTGTCTGGTGTGTGTGTGTCTGGTGTGTGTCTGGTGTGTGTGTGTCTGGTGTGTGTGTGTCTGGTGTGTGTGTCTGGTGTGTGTGTGTCTGGTGTGTGTGTGTCTGGTGTGTGTGTGTCTGGTGTGTGTCTGGTGTGTGTGTGTCTGGTGTGTGTGTGTCTGGTGTGTGTCTGGTGTGTGTCTGGTGTGTGTGTGTCTGGTGTGTGTGTCTGGTGTGTGTGTCTGGTGTGTGTGTGTCTGGTGTGTGTGTCTGGTGTGTGTGTGTCTGGTGTGTGTGTCTGGTGTGTGTGTCTGGTGTGTGTGTCTGGTGTGTGTGTGTCTGGTGTGTGTCTGGTGTGTGTGTGTCTGGTGTGTGTGTGTCTGGTGTGTGTCTGGTGTGTGTGTGTCTGGTGTGTGTGTCTGGTGTGTGTGTGTCTGGTGTGTGTGTCTGGTGTGTGTCTGGTGTGTGTCTGGTGTGTGTGTCTGGTGTGTGTGTCTGGTGTGTGTCTGGTGTGTGTCTGGTGTGTGTGTCTGGTGTGTGTGTGTCTGGTGTGTGTGTGTCTGGTGTGTGTCTGGTGTGTGTGTGTCTGGTGTGTGTCTGGTGTGTGTGTGTCTGGTGTGTGTGTCTGGTGTGTGTGTGTCTGGTGTGTGTTTGGTGTGTGTGTGTCTGGTGTGTGTCTGGTGTGTGTCTGGTGTGTGTGTGTCTGGTGTGTGTGTGTCTAGTGTGTGTCTGGTGTGTGTGTGTCTGGTGTGTGTCTGGTGTGTGTGTGTGTCTGGTGTGTGTGTGTCTGGTGTGTGTGTGTCTGGTGTGTGTGTCTGGTGTGTGTGTGTCTGGTGTGTGTGTCTGGTGTGTGTGTGTCTGGTGTGTGTGTGTCTGGTGTGTGTGTGTCTTGTGTGTGTGTGTCTGGTGTGTGTGTGTCTGGTGTGTGTGTGTCTGGTGTGTGTGTCTGGTGTGTGTCTGGTGTGTGTGTGACTGGTGTGTGTGTGTGTGTGTGACTCATGGCTAATGTCTCCTTGTAGTGAGTACAGCAGCGAGTCACAGACACAGTAGATCATGTACAACCGTTTTGTTCTCATTAAACTTGAATGTGTGTGTGAGAAGCGCCGCCATATCAGCTCTCTCTGGGCCCCAAGCACTTCTGCCTTGGGTCATATTCAGTAGAGAGAAAACGTTTTGAAACAGGGAGGTATATCCTGAAACTTGACCACTAAGAACACAGATTTATGCTATGGTAAGCCCTACTGAACACAACCCCTGCGTGTATAACTAGGAGAGGTGTAGCTGCCTGCCGTCTCACATCCAATATATTTAAATCTATTTCACTGTATATAGACTTTGTTGTTTTCTTTTTTTCTACTCTATTATTGACTGTATGTTTGTTTTACTCCATGTGTAACTCTGTGTTGTTGTATGTGTCGAATTGCTTTGCTTTATCTTGGCCAGGTCGCAGTTGTAAATGAGAACTTGTTCTCAACTAGCCTACCTGGTTAAATAAAGGTGTTCTCAACTAGCCTACCTGGTTAAATAAAGGTGTTCTCAACTTGCCTACCTGGTTAAATAAAGGTGTTCTCAACTAGCCTACCTGGTTAAATAAAGGTGTTCTCAACTGGCCTACCTGGTTAAATAAAGGTGTTCTCAACTTGCCTACCTGGTTAAATAAAGGTGTTCTCAACTAGCCTACCTGGTTAAATAAAGGTGTTCTCTACTAGCCTACCTGGTTAAATAAAGGTGGAATAAAAACATGTAAAAAATAGAAAAATGACTGTAATCATTCTGAAGAGGCAAGTCGCTCCAAGTCGTGATTCAACGTTTCTGTCAAAGTCCAAATCTGACATAGGACAGACGTGAAATAATGCAGTAAGTTGATGAGTACATGTTACATGTATTGTTTCCCATTGCAGGCTATTGCTGTCTGTAACCACTTAGCAATTATTTCACTCAAACCTTTTAGCCTAACAGTGCCCCCCCCCCCCCCCCCCATTAAATACCTTATTTTAGTCTCTAATATTAGCCGCTACATCAGCATTACATCTACCTAGCATAAGCTCTGTTTTTATTAGCATAACACTCACCTTCCTCTCATCACTGGCTGAATTCCAAATAGAACCCTATCCCCTTTATAGTGCACTACATTAGACCAGGACCCATAGGGCTCTGGTCATATGTAGTGCTGCATTATATAGGGTATAGATACCATTTAGGACACCCTCACTATGAATGATTCATTGAAATGCACCATCTTGTCTCCAAATTGACTACATTCAGAAACTCTGAAAAGGTTTTTGTTCAGTGCTCAGTCTTTGTGATGTTCTCTGGATGGATACAGGCAGGAAACCCTTCGATTTAATTGAAGCTAGCGGCGCTCTGGACTGGAGAGTGCTTGTAGCTTACCCTACCTTAGTAAAGAGTCGATCAGGTTGAATGAGTAAAAAACGCTGTTTGACTTTGAAAACGTTTGATTGTGTGTGTGTCATGTATGGTGTGTGTGTGTCATGTATGGTGTGTGTGTGTTTGCTGTGTGTGTGTGTGTTATGTATGGTGTGTGTGTGTCATGTATGGTGTGTGTGTGTTATGTATGGTGTGTGTGTGTCATGTATGGTGTGTGTGTGTTTGCTGTGTGTGTGTATGTTATGTATGGTGTGTGTGTGTCATGTATGGTGTGTGTGTGTCACGTATGGTGTGTGTGTGTTTGCTGTGTGTGTGTGTGTTATGTATGGTGTGTGTGCTATGTATGGTGTGTGTGTGTGCTGTGTGTGTGTTATGTATGGTGTGTGTGTGTGCTGTGTATGTGTTATGTATGGTGTGTGTGTCTGTGTGCTGTGTGTATGTGTGTTATGTATGGTGTGTGTGTGTGCTGTGTGTGTGTTATGTATGGTGTGTGTGTGTGCTGTGTGTGTGTTATGTATGGTGTGTTTGTGCGAGCGAGCGAGCATATATGTGTGCGAGTGCGTCTCTCTCTGTCGGTGTGCGAGTGTGTGTCTCTCTCTCTCTGTCGGTGTGCGAGTGTGTGACTCTCTCTCTCTGTCGGTGTGCCAGTGTGTCGTCCCCCATCCCCCAGCCAGCTAGCCACAGCCACTCCTGGATGTCATTAACGTCTATTGTGGGCTTCACAATCACACTCAGTAAAACTCAAGCTCTTATCATCAGACACCAGACACACTGTAATAGCCACAGTCACACATCCCCAGTAGAACAGACACAACTATTGATTCCTGGACTGATGTGTCAGACACACACACACACACACACACACACACACACACACACACATATTCAAGGATTGGTTTGTCTCTCCAGGAACAACATATTGTTTGAAGGCTACCAATCCTACTGAATGAAGCCTGCCAATCCTACTGTATGAAGCCTACCAATCCTACTGTATGAAGCCTACCAATCCTACTGTATGAAGCCTACCAATCCTACTGTAGGAAGCCTACCAATCCTACTGTATGAAGCCTACCAATCCTACTGAATGAAGCCTACCAATCCTACTGAATGAAGCCTACCAATCCTACTGTATGAAGCCTACCAATCCTACTGTATGAAGCCTACCAATCCTACTGTATGAAGCCTACCAATCCTACTGTATGAAGCCTGCCAATCCTACTGTATGAAGCCTACCAATCCTACTGTATGAAGCCTACCAATCCTACTGTATGAAGCCTGCCAATCCTACTGTATGAAGCCTGCCAATCCTACTGTATGAAGCCTACCAATCCTACTGTATGAAGCCTACCAATCCTACTGTAGGAAGCCTGCCAATCCTACTGTATGAAGCCTACCAATCCTACTGTATGAAGCCTACCAATCCTACTGTATGAAGCCTACCAATCCTACTGTAGGAAGCCTACCAATCCTACTGTATGAAGCCTACCAATCCTACTGTATGAAGCCTACCAATCCTACTGTATGAAGCCTACCAATCCTACTGTATGAAGCCTACCAATCCTACTGTATGAAGCCTACCAATCCTACTGTATGAAGCCTACCAATCCTACTGTAGGAAGCCTACCAATCCTACTGTAGGAAGCCTACCAATGTATGTCATTTACCAGACCCTTTTATCCAAAGCGCATCACGCGTCATACATTTTACTTATGGGTGGTCCCGGGAATCGAACCCACTACCCTGCCGTTGCAAGCACCATGCTCTCCTCTGAGCTACAGAGGACAACGTACAACAAAACCCTGAATTAGCTTGGTTAATTATAATTATGTATCTATTCGTATTTGACAGAAACCCTCAATGTAGGACTACTACTACCGTTTCTTCATAAATACCAGATGCCCCCCCTCCCTCCATCTCTCCCTGCTCACCCCGGGGCCTCCCTGTGTCACCGTAGCTCACCACTGATTGCTTTCTGATCTCACTCCTGTTCTGTTTAAACAGCATGGTCTCTCATGTGGCGGGGCAATGGAACACAAGTACAGCCCCAGGGTGCAATGCAGCCGCTAGCAGCCAGACGTGGGTTCAAATGCTATTTGAAATAATTTCAAATACTTTACCTGCCCTTGATTGAGTTTACCTGTTGCCAAAAGTTTGAAAAGTGCAAACCACAAACCCTGTTCATCTGGCAGCTCAAGGCATGCTAAAACAAACACTAACAAGTATATGAAACATATCAACTACTATTTTAACCCAGGTCTGGTCTGGCGAGCAGCAGCTGCCTGTGTGTCTGCGGGGCTGCAAACTAGGAAGGTAGGCACAGGGACCTGACCTACTGGTACTTTGGCCTTCTCAGCCTCCGTCTGCCACTCCCGGGTACGGAGGGGAGGCCCCATCTAATGGGAAGCCCCGGGTACAGAGGGGAGGCCCCATGTAATGGGAGGCCACAGCTAAAGGTGAGCCCTTTAACACATGTAATCTTAGTTTGGACTGGTTCCTGTAATCCAAGAGACACCAGAGTGTCAAGGTGCATTTCAGACTGGTTCAGGTAATCCAAGAGACACCAGAGGGACAAGGAGCAGCAGATACAGTTTAGCTGCTGATGTGAGGAGAGAAGGAGGGGAATGGTCGGCATGTTGCAGTGGATTCTTCTGTTTTCTATTTAGCTGTGAAGTGCAGGTAGGCATTTTATACAAATCATTGACTTTATTGCATTTACTGCAGACACATTGTTATACTTTGGCAACATTTCATTTAGGAATATTAGGACGGATTATATTTTTGGAAATCTGATTAATTATATTTATAACAAACAAAAGATGCACAGTATGTTTGTGTGCAATGATTTCTACTGAGGCTCCTGGGACATAAGTAGAAGAACTAGAGAACATAGGTAGAGGACCAAGAGGATATAGGTAGAATAACTAGAGGATATGAAAGGATATAGGTAGAGGAAACTAGGAAGATATAGGTAGAGGAACTAGAAAATATAGCTAGAGGAACTAGAGGATATAGGTAGAGGAACTAGAATATATAGGTAGAGGAACAATGGAGATATAGGTAGAGGAACTAGAATATATAGGTAGAGGAACAAGGGAGATATAGGTAGAGGAACTAGAAGATATAGCTGGAGGAACTAGAGGATATAGGTAGAGGACCAAGAGGATGTAGGTAGAGGCACTAGAGGATATAGGTAGAGGATCTAGAGGATATAGGTAGAGAAACTTTGGAGATATAGGAAGATGCTCTAGAGGATATAGGTAGAGGACCTAGAGGATATAGGTAGAGGACCAAGTGGAAATAGGTAGAGGCACTAGAGGATATAGGTAGAGGACCAAGAGGATATTTGTAGAGGCACTAGAGGATATAGGTAGAGGACCAAGAGGACATAGGTAGAGGAACTAGAGGATTTAGGTAGAGGCACTAGAGGATATAGGTAGAGGACATAGAGGTTATAGGTAGAGGACCTAGATGACATAGGTAAAGGAACAAGGGAGATATAGGTAGAGGAACTAGAGGATATAGGTAGAGGTACTAGAGGTTATAGGTAGAGGACCTAGAGGACATAGGTAAAGGAACAAGGGAGATATAGGTAGAGGAACTAGAGGATATAGGTAGAGGCACTAAAATATATAGCTTGAGGACCTAGAGGCACTAGGGAGATATAGGTCGAGGACCAAGAGGACATAGGTGTAGGCACTAGAGGAAATAGGTAGATGACCTTTGGAGATATAGGAAGAGGCTCTAAAGGATATAGGTAGAGGCTCTAAAGGATATAGGTTTAGTTATTTATTTATTTCACCTTTATTTAACCAGGTAGACTAGTTGAGAACAAGTTCTCATTTGCAACTGCGACCTGGCCAAGATAAAGCGTAGCAATTCAACACATACAACAACACAGAGTTACACATGGAATAAACAAAACATACAGTCAATAATACAGTAGAACAAAAGAAAACAAAAAGTCTATATACAGTGAGTGCAAATGAGGTAAGTTAAGGAAATAAATAGGCCATGGTGGTGAAGTAATTACAATATAGCAATTAAACACTGGAATGGTAGATCGGCAGAAGATGAATGTGCAGGTGGAGATACTGGGGTGCAAAGGAGCAAAATAAATAAATAAATACCAGTATGGGGATGAGGTAGGTAGATACAGTGCCTTGCGAAAATATTCGGCCCCTTTGAACTTTGCGACCTTTTGCCACATTTCAGGCTTCAAACATAAAGATATAAAACTGTATTTTTTTGTGAAGAATCAACAACAAGTGGGACACAATCATGAAGTGGAAGGACATTTATTGGATATTTCAAACTTTTTTAACAAATCAAAAACTGAAAAATTGGGCGTGCAAAATTATTCAGCCCCCTTAAGTTAATACTTTGTAGCGCCACCTTTTGCTGCGATTACAGCTGTAAGTCGCTTGGGGTATGTCTCTATCAGTTTTGCACATCGAGAGACTGACATTTTTTCCCATTCCTCCTTGCAAAACAGCTCGAGCTCAGTGAGGTTGGATGGAGAGCATTTGTGAACAGCAGTTTTCAGTTCTTTCCACAGATTCTCGATTGGATTCAGGTCTGGACTTTGACTTGGCCATTCTAACACCTAGATATGTTTATTTTTGAACCATTCCATTGTAGATTTTGCTTTATGTTTTGGATCATTGTCTTGTTGGAAGACAAATCTCCGTCCCAGTCTCAGGTCTTTTGCAGACTCCATCAGGTTTTCTTCCAGAATGGTCCTGTATTTGGCTCCATCAATCTTCCCATCAATTTTAACCATCTTCCCTGTCCCTGCTGAAGAAAAGCAGGTCCGAACCATGATGCTGCCACCACCATGTTTGACAGTGGGGATGGTGTGTTCAGCTGTGTTGCTTTTACGCCAAACATAACGTTTTGCATTGTTGCCAAAAAGTTCCATTTTGGTTTCATCTGACCAGAGCACCTTCTTCCACATGTTTGGTGTGTCTCCCAGGTGGCTTGTGGCAAACTTTAAACAACACTTTTTATGGATATCTTTAAGAAATGGCTTTCTTCTTGCCACTCTTCCATAAAGGCCAGATTTGTGCAATATACGACTGATTGTTGTCCTATGGACAGAGTCTCCCACCTCAGCTGTAGATCTCTGCAGTTCATCCAGAGTGATCATGGGCCTCTTGGCTGCATCTCTGATTAGTCTTCTCCTTGTATGAGCTGAAAGTTTAGAGGGACGGCCAGGTCTTGGTAGATTTGCAGTGGTCTGATACTCCTTCCATTTCAATATTATCGCTTGCACAGTGCTCCTTGGGATGTTTAAAGCTTGGGAAATATTTTTGTATCCAAATCCGGCTTTAAACTTCTTCACAACAGTATCTCGGACCTGCCTGGTGTGTTCCTTGTTCTTCATGATGCTCTCTGCGCTTTTAACGGACCTCTGAGACTATCACAGTGCAGGTGCATTTATACGGAGACTTGATTACACACAGGTGGATTGTATTTATCATCATTAGTCATTTAGGTCAACATTGGATCATTCAGAGATCCTCACTGAACTTCTGGAGAGAGTTTGCTGCACTGAAAGTAAAGGGGCTGAATAATTTTGCACGCCCAATTTTTCAGTTTTTGATTTGTTAAAAAAGTTTGAAATATCCAATAAATGTCGTTCCACTTCATGATTGTGTCCCACTTGTTGTTGATTCTTCACAAAAAAATACAGTTTTATATCTTTATGTTTGAAGCCTGAAATGTGGCAAAAGGTCGCAAAGTTCAAGGGGGCCGAATAATTTCGCAAGGCACTGTAGGTAGAGGCCCAAGTGGATATACAGTGGGGAGAACAAGTATTTGATACACTGCAGATTTTGCAGTGTTTCCTACTTACAAAGCATGTACAGGTCTGTCATTTTTATCATAGGTACACTTCAACTGTGAGAGACGGAATCTAAAACAAAATCCAGAAAATCACATTGTATGATTTTTAAGTAATTCATTTGCATTTTATTGCATGACACAAGTATTTGATACATCAGAAAAGCAGAACTTAATATTTGGTACAGAAACCTTTGTTTGCAATTACTGAGATCATACGTTTCCTGTAGGTCTTGACCAGGTTTGCACACACTGCAGCAGGGACTTTGGCCCACTCCTCCATACAGACCTTCTCCAGATCCTTCAGGTTTCGGGGCTGTCGCTGGGCAATACGGACTTTCAGCTCCCTCCAAAGATTTTCTATTGGGTTCAGGTCTGGAGACTGGCTAGGCCACTCCAGGACCTTGAGATGCTTCTTACAGAGCCACTCCTTAGTTGCCCTGGCTGTGTGTTGTGGGTCGTTGTCATGCTGGAAGACCCAGCCACGACCCATCTTCAATGGTCATACTGAGGGAAGGAGGTTGTAAAATAAATAAATAGGTCCTCTACCTATATCCTCTTGGGCCTCTACCTATATTCTCGAGTTCATCTACCTATATCCTCTAGTTCCTTGACCTATATTCTCTAGTTCCTCTACCTATATCCTCTACCTATATTATCTTGGTACTCTACCTATATCCTCTTAGTCCTCTATCTATATCCTCTAGTGCCTCTACCTATATCCTCTAGTGTCTCTACCTACAGTGGGGAGAACAAGTATTTGATACACTAACGATTTTGCAGGTTTTCCTACTTACAAAGCATGTAGAGGTCTGTAATTTTTATCATAGGTACACTTCAACTGTGAGAGATGGAATCTAAAATCCAGAAAATCACATTGTATGATTTTTAAGTAATTCATTTGCATTTTATTGCATGACATAAGTATTTTATCACCTACCAGTATGAATTCTGTCTCTCACAGACCTGTTAGTTTTTCTTTCATTAAGAAGGCTCCTGTTCACCACTCATTACCTGTATTAACTGCACCTGTTTGAACTCGTTACCTGTATAAAATACACCTGTCCACACACTCAATCAAACAGACTCCAACCTCTCCACAATGGCCAAGACCAGAGAACTGTGTAAGGACATCAGGGTAAAATTGTAGACCTGCACAAGGCTGGGATGGGCTACAGGACAATAGGCAAGCAGCTTGGTGAGAAGGCAACAACTGTTGGTGCAATTATTAGAAAATGGAAGAAGTTCAAGATGACGGTCAATCACCCTCGGTCTGTGGCTCCATGCAAGATCTCACCTCGTGGAGCATCAATGATCATGAGAAAGGTGAGGGATCAGCCCAGAACTACACAGCAGGACCTGGTCAATGACCTGAAGAGAGCTGGGACCACAGTCTCAAAGAAAACCTTTAGTAACACACTACGCCATCATGGATGAGCCATGACCAGCCTTTCAAAGCACTCCATGCCTACAGACGTGAGTGCTACAAGTCAGTAGTCATTTAGGCAGGTTACCTTAGTGTTCTTGGGTACAGGGACTATGGTGGTCAGCTTGAAACACGTTGGTATTACAGATTCAAGCAGAGAGTGGTTGAAAATGTCAATGAAGACACTTTTTTATTGACTGAGTCACTGGTGCTTCCTGCATGACTTTTTGTTTGTGAGCAGGAATCAGGAGGATAGAATTGTGGTCAGATTTGCCAAATGAAGGGCTAGGGAGAACTTTGTACGCGTCTCTGTGTGTGGAGTAAAGGTGGTATAGAGTTTTTTTCCCCTGTGGTTACACATTTATCATGCTGGTAGATATTAGGTAAAACGGATGTAAGTTTCCCTGCATTGAAGTCCCCGGCCACTAGGTGAGCCGCCTCTGGATGATCGTTTTCTTGTTTGCTTATGGCCGTGTACAACTCATTGAGTGCAGTCTTAGTGCCAGCGTCGGGTTGTGGTGGTAAATAAACAGCTACGAAGAATATAGATGAAAACTCTCTTGGTAGATAGTGTGGTCTACAGCTTATCATGAGATACTCTACCTCAGGCGAGTCAAACCTTGAGACTTCCTTAGATATTGGCACCAGCTGTTGTTTACAAATATACATAGACCGCCACCCCTTGTCTTACCAGAAGCTGCTGTTCTATCCTGCCGATACAGTGTAAAACTTGGCAACTGTATGTTATTCATGTCGACGTTCAGCCAAGACTCGATGAAACATAAGATATTACAGTTTTTAACGGTAGGATGTATGTGCTTGTAGTTCGTCCATTTTATTACCGAGTGATTGTACGTTGGCCAATAGTACCGATGGCAAGGAAGATTAGCCACTCATCGCCGGATCCTTACAAGGCACCCTGATCTCCTTCCGCGAATTTGTCTCTTTCTCCTGCGAATGACGGGATGAGGGCCTATTCGGGTGTCTGGAGTAAATCCCTCGCCCCTGGCTCGTAAAATAAAAATGATTTGTTCAGTTAAAAACCTCTTTGGACTGGGTGGGACGCTAGCACCCCATTTCGACAACATCTGGTGAAATTGCAGAGTGCGAAATTCAAAATGCAAAAATCATAATATTAAACATTCATGACAATACAAGTTTCATGCATCATTTAAAAGCTTAACTTCTTGACAAAAGCCACTTTGTCAGATTTCAAAAAGGCTTTACGGCGAAAGCCTACCATGCATCTGAGGACAGCGCCCCGCATACAAAAGCATTAAAAGCATTTTCCAAACCAGCAGAGGCGTCACAAAAGTCAGAAATAGCGATAAAATATATCGCGTACCTTTGAAGATCTTCCTCTGTTTGCAATCCCAAGGGTCCCAGCTACACAACAAATGGTCATTTTGTTCGATAATGTCCTTCTTATATCCCCAAAAAGTCGCGTTTGATTCAGTAATCCACCCACGAAGCACAAGACTACAGTCCAAAATGAGAGCCACCTTGAAAAATTACAATTACTAACTCATTTTTCAAAAAACAAGCTTGAAACCCTTTCTAAAGACTGTTGCCATCTAGTGGAAGCCATATGAACTGCAATCGGGGAAGATTTCCTTTGAATATCCCATTGCCAAGCATTTCAATGGGTGGTGACCTCAAAAAAACAATTCTGGATGGATTGTCCTTGGAGTGTCGCCTGCCATATCAGTTCTGTTATACTCACAGACATTATTTCAACACTTTTAGAAACTTCAGAGTGTGTTTTATTCAATGTTACCACTTATATGCATATCCCAGCTTCTGGGCCTGAGTAACAGGCAGTTTACTTTGGGCACGTCAGTCATCCGAACTTCCGAATACTGCCCCCTAGCCTTAAGACGTTTTAAAGGTGAGTAATCACTGTTCTGATGTCCAGAAGATCTTTTTGTTCATAAGAGACGGTAGCAGCAACATTATGTACAAGATAAGTTACAAACGATGCAAAAAAACAATCAAACCAGCACGATTGGTTAAGAGCCCATAAAAAGGCAGCCATCCCCTGTGATGCCATTTTCGGCGGGATTTCACAAAAAAAGTGTAAAACAAATAAAAATATATTGTAAATTCTTCAAAGTATCCACCCTTTGTGGCCCTCCCGGGTGGCGCAGTGGTCTAAGGCAGTGCATTGCAGTGGTCTAAGGCAGTGTATCGCAGTGGTCTAAGGCAGTGCATCGCAGTGGTCTAAGGCAGTGCATCGCAGTGGTCTAAGGCAGTGCATCGCAGTGGTCTAAGGCAGTGCATCGCAGTGGTCTAAGGCAGTGCATCGCTGTGCCACCAGAGATTCTGGGTTCGAGCCAAGGCTCGGCCGTGACTGGGAGGTCCATGGGGCAATGCACAATTGGCCCAGCGTCGCCCGGGTAAGGGAAGGTTTGGCCGGCAGGGATATCCTTGTCTCATTGTGCACTAGTGACTCCTGTGGTGGGCTGGGCACAGTGCACGCTGACTTTGTGTACGGTGTTTCCTCTGACACATTGGTGTGGCTGGCTTCCAGGTTGGATGTGTGATGTGTTGTGTCAAGAAGCAGTGAGGATGCATGGCTCTCAACCTTGGCCTCTCCCGAGTCCGTTTGTGCAGGAGTTGCAGCGATGAGACAATACTACAAATTGGATACCATGAAATTGGGATAATTTTTTTATATTTTTAAGTAGCCTTGATTTGCACACTATTGGCATTCTCTCAACCAGCTTCATGAGGTGGTCACCTGGAATTAATTTCAATTAAAAGGTGTGCCTGAAAGTTAATTTGTGGAATTTCTTTCTTTCTTAATCTTAAGGCTAGGCATCCCGCTAGCTGGACAGCTGTCAACAACATCCAGTGAAATTGGAGGGCGCGCAATTGAAATAAATAATCGTAATATTAAACATTTATGAACATACAAGTATCTTATATCGGTTAAAAGCTTAAATTATTGTTAATTGTCCGATTTACAATAGGCATTACAGCGAAAGCATACCATGCGATTGTTTGAGGTCAGCGCCCCACATCAACAGATTTTTCAACCAGCAGAGGCTTCATAAAATCACAAATAGCGATTAAATAATAATTTACTCTTTGAAAATCTTCCTCTGTTTGCAGTCCCAATTGTCCCAGCTACAACATGAATGGTTGTTTTGTTAGATAAAATCCTTCTTTATATCCCAAAACGTCAGTTTAGTTGGCGCCATCGATTTCAGTAATCCACTCGTTCACCATGCAGACAAAGGAATCCAAAAAGCTTCCACTAAACTTTGTTAAAACAAGTCAAACTATGTTTCTATTTAATCCTCAGATACCCTAAAATGTCATTAAACTATAATATTTCATACGGAAAGAAGTATGTTCAATAGAAAAGTAAAATTAGCAAGTGCTCGCGCACTCTTCCTCTTCCTCGCGAGACCAGACTGATTTCCAACTGTGACTCCAGGTGCCTAAACTAAACATTCTTCCTCATTTTGGAAGAAACAAGCCTGAAACCTTGAACAAAGACTGTTACTGGAAGTCATAGGAATTGCAATCTGGGAGCTGGAATTACATAGGACCCATAGCTTTCCATTGAAAGAGCATGGGATCTAAAAAAAACCCATTCTGGTTGGTTTTTCTTTGGATTTTCTCCTACCATATCAATTGTGTTATAGTCTCATACATTATTTTAACATTTCCACAAACTCCAAAGTATTTGCTATCCAATGATACCAATGATATGCATATCCTGGTTTCTGGGCCTGAGTAACAGGCAGTTTACTTTGGGCACATCAGTCAGGCAGAAATTCTGAAAAAAAAGGACCCTAGCCTTCATTTGAGCCAATCATTGTGTTGTGACAAGGTAGGGGTGGTATACAGAAGATAGCCCTATTTGGTAAAAGACCATGTCCATATTATGGCAAGAACAGCTCATGTAAGTGAAGAGAAACAACAGTCCATCATTACTTGAAGGTCTTGAAGACATGAAGGTCAGTCAATTCTGAAAATTTCAAGAGCTTTGAAAATTTCTTCAAGTGCAGTTGCAAAATCCATCAAGCGCTATGATGAAACTGTCTCTCATGAGGACCGCCACAGGAAAGGAAGACCCAGAGTTACCTCTGCTGCAGAGGATAAGTTCATTAGAGTTAACTGTCTCTCATGAGGACCGCCACAGGAATGGAAGACCCAGAGTAATCTCTGCTGAAGAGGATCAATTCATTAGAGTTACCAGCCTCAGAAATTGCAGCCCTAATAAACGCTTAACAGAGTTCTAGTAACAGACACATCTTAACATCAACTGTTCAGAGAAGACTGTGTGAATCAGGCCTTCATGGTTGAATTTCTGCAAAGAAACCACTACTAAAGGACACCAATAAGAAGAAGAAACTTGCTTGGGCTAAGAAACACGAGACCGGTGGAAATCTCTCCTTTGGTCTGATGAATCCAAATTTGAGAATTTTGGTTCCAACCGCCGTGTCTTTGTGAGACGCAGAGAAGGTGAACGGATGATCTCGGCATGTGTGTCACGTTCTGACCTTAGTTCCTTTTTTATGTCTTTATTTTAGTTGGTCAGGGCGTGAGTTTGGGGGGGGGGGGGGCAGTCTATGTTGTTTTTCTATGTTTTGTTCTGTTGTTATATTTCTATGTGTTTGGCCTAGTATGGTTCTCAATCAGAGTCAGGTGTCAGTCGTTGTCTCTGATTGGGAGCCATATTTAGGTAGTCTGTTTTCTATTGTGTTTTGTGGGTGTTTGTATCCTGTGTTAGTGATTTCACCATACAGGACTGTTTCGGTTGTTTGTTTGTACTTTAGTTATTTTGTTCAGTGTTCTGTTGATTTATTAAATATATCATTATGGACATTTACCACGCTGCACATTGGTCTGATCCTTGCTACTCCTCCTCTGAAGAAGAGGAATTCCGTTACAATGTGTGATTCCCACTGTGAAGCATGAAGGAGGAGGTGTGATGGTGTGGGGGTGCTTTGCTGGTGACAATGTCAGTGATTTATTTAGAATTCAAGGCACACGTAACCAGCATGTCTACCACAGCATTCTACAGTGATACACCATCACACAATCACATTCTGGTTTGCCCTTAGTGGGACTATCAATTGTTTTTCAACAGGACAATGACCCAACACACCTCCAGGCTGTGTAAGGGCTATTTGACCAAGAAGGAGAGTGATGGGGTGCTGCATCAGATGACCTGGTCTTCACAATCACCCAACCTCAATCCAATTGAGAAGGTTTGCGATGATTTGGACCGCAGGGTGAAGGAAAAGCAGCCAACAAGTGCTCAGCATATGTGGGAACTCCTTCAAGACTGTTGGAAAAGCATTCCAGGTGACTACCTAATGAAGCTGGTTGAGAGAATGCCAAGAGTGTGCAACGCTGTCATCAAGACGATTGCTACTTTGAAGAATCTCAAATCTCAAATATATTTTTTTGTTTAACACTTTTTTGGTTACAGCATGATTCCATATGTGTTATTTCATAGTTTTGATGTCATCACTATTTTTCTACAATTTAGAAAATAGTTAAACATAAAGAAAAACCCTTGAATGAGTAGGTGTGTCCACACTTTTGACTGGTACTGTAAGTAGAGGAACTAGAAGAATGGTCATGGTGTAACGATGTACGCTGAATTCAGGGAGTCAAAACATTTAATAAATAAATGAACAAAACAAGAATCACGAACAGCCTCACCGACATGAAACAGAAACAATGACGACTGGGGAAGAAACCAAAGGGCTCGACATATAACGAACGGGCAGGTAATCAAGGAGCTGATAGAGTGTCATTATGTGCATAACTCCGGTGACAGGTGTGCGCCCTAACGAGCAGCTTGGTGACCTAGAGGCCGGAGTGGGAGCAAAACATGGTAGTCTGTTTCTGTCACCCTCAGGTTTTATATTAATGTGGAGAAAATTAATTTCCTCCATCTATAGGTGTCATTTCACCATCTATACTTGATCTTCTAGCATTACAATCTGAGCTTCATGGTTTCCTCCACAATCCTTCCTTCCAGCTTCCGCCCCCGCCCCCCCCCCCCCCACCATGGGTCTGTGGAAACCCCCTGCAGGGTTTTCATTTGGGGCTGTAGGGTTGTAGCCTTACCCTTGTCTCTCTGTCTATGAAACGACTCTCCTCCTCCACATAATCACTGCCAATTCAGCTCTTTGTTTCCATTCATAAGTACACCAGGCTGGCTGGGGGATTGCTATCATCACACTTTGCTCCCTCTGTGTTTAGCAGCCCCCCCCCCCCCCCCCCCCCCCCCACCTTTCCCGTTTAGTCACTCTTTCATATCCCCCACCGCCATCCTCCGTCATGAACTGTTTATATGTCTCTCATGTCATTTCATGTAATTTACTGCCCTCCTCTCCTACCTTCATCACTCTATACCATCCAGACTCCTGCCAGTTAAGACAGTCTCTCCCCTCCTACCTTCATCACTCTGTACCTCCATCCAGACTCCTGCCAGTTAAGACAGTCTCTCCCCTCCTACCTTCATCACTCTGTACCTCCATCCAGACTCCTGCCAGTTAAGACAGACTCTCCTCTCCTACCTTCATCACTCTGTACCTCCATCCAGACTCCTGCCAGTTAAGACAGTCTCTCCCCTCCTACTAGTCATCACTCTGTACCTCTATCCAGACTCCTGCCAGTTAAGACAGTCTCTCCTCTCCTACCTTCATCACTCTATACCATCCAGACTCCTGCCAGTTAAGACAGTCTCTCCCCTCCTACTAGTCATCACTCTGTACCTCTATCCAGACTCCTGCCAGTTAAGACAGTCTCTCCTCTCCTACCTTCATCACTCTGTACCTCCATCCATTAAGACAGTCTCTCCTCTCCTACCTTCATCACTCTGTACCTCCATCCAGACTCCTGCCAGTTAAGACAGTCTCTCCTCTCCTACCTTCATCACTCTGTACCATCCAGACTCCTGCCAGTTAAGACAGTCTCTCCCCTCCTACCTTCATCACTCTGTACCTCCATCCAGACTCCTGCCAGTTAAGACAGTCTCTCCTCTCCTACCTTCATCACTCTGTACCATCCAGACTCCTGCCAGTTAAGACAGTCTCTCCCCTCCTACTATTCATCACTCTGTACCTCCATCCATTAAGACAGTCTCTCCTCTCCTCTCCTCTCCTCTCCTCTCCTCTCCTCTCCTCTCCTCTCCTCTCCTCTCCTCTCCTCTCCTCTCCTCTCCTCTCCTCTCCTATCTTTCCCCTCCCTCCTCCCTCTCTCCTCTGTAAATCTCCCTTCTTCTCCTGTCTTCTTCTCTCACAGCTGGTGCTTTTTGAAGGATGAAAAGGCCAAAATCAATGTAAATGTTTCATTTGACTGTCTGCACACCAGCTGAATGTTCTGATCCAGTTGTGTGTGGCAGAGATATCTGATAACGTCAGGAGAAGATATAGATTGATTTAGATAATCCAGATTATCAGACCAACTACCCACACAGATTAATCCTTCTGCTGGTCTTAATTGAATTTAATCAAGATTATTGATATTTTGATGCTGAAAGTCTAAATCATAGATTCGGTATTGTACGTGTTCCCTGTGTTCCCCGTGTTCCCCGTGTTCCCCATGTTTCCCGTGTTACCCTGTGTTCCTTGCGTTTCCCGTGTTCCTCGTGTTTCCCTGTGTTCCCCGTGTTCCCCGTGTTCCCCGTGTTTCCCGTGTTTCCCTGTGTTTACCTGTGTTTCCCTGTGTTCCCCATGTTTCCCGTGTTTCCCTGTGTTTCCCTGTGTTCCCTGTTTTTCCCGTGTTTCCCGTGTTTCCCGTGTTTCCTGTGTTTCCCCGTGTTTCCCGTGTTTCCCGTGTTTCCCTGTGTTCCTTGTTTTTCCCGTGTTTCCCCGTGTTTCCCGTGTTTCCCTGTGTTCCTTGTTTTTCCCGTGTTTCCCCGTGTTTCCCGTGTTTCCTGTGTTCCCTGTCTTCCCTGTGTTCCCTGTGTTCCCTGTGTTCCCTGTGTTCCCTGCGTTCCCTGCGTTCCCTGCGTTTCCCGTGTTTCCCGTGTTTCCCTGTGTTTCCCTGTGTTCCCTGTTTTTCCCGTGTTTCCCGTGTTTCCCGTGTTTCCTGTGTTTCCCCGTGTTTCCCGTGTTTCCCGTGTTTTCCTGTGTTCCTTGTTTTTCCCGTGTTTCCCGTGTTTCCCTGTGTTCCTTGTTTTTCCCGTGTTTCCCCGTGTTTCCCCGTGTTTCCCGTGTTTCCCGTGTTTCCCGTGTTCCCCGTCTTCCCTGTGTTCCCTGTGTTCCCTGCATTTCCTGTGTTTCCTGTGTTCCCTGTGTTCCCTGTGTTTCCTGTGTTCCCTGTGTTTCCTGTGCTCTAGTGAAAATATTATTTAAACCGTGTTCATGTTACCAAAATGTTAATTGTTTCCAAACATCACACAACGGTAAATCCTCACCACACTACTCCTGCAGTCTTTATTGGGTCTAAACGGCATCAGGAACCGCTGGTCCACAGAGCTTCCTGTGTAAACGGCATCAGGAACCACTGGCCAATAGAGCTTTCTGTGTAAACAGCATCAGGAGCCGCTGGCCAATAGTGCTCTCTGTGTAAACGGCATCAGGAACCACTGGCCAATAGAGCACTCTGTGTAAATAGCAGGCAGGTTGAACAAATACACTGTCCTTGCTAGGATGGAGGATATTGTCTCAAAAGAACAGAGATAATGGGCAAATTCAGAGAGGGTTTGCTGTCCGAGTATGAGTGTTGTACTGTACTGTAGTGTGGCCTAGTTGAGGGGGAGGGGTACCTCATGCATGAACAGCTCTCCTAGCTCACACACGCACATGCACAACAGATTAGCGGGTTGGTTTCTCCTTTGCAGTCATATGACTCATGGTCTAGAGCTGTGGTGTCTGTCCATGGGGATTCCCAGTCAACAGCAGTCAGCGATCACACACGCACCACAACAACAATAAACACATGAGGATCTAATGGTGGCAGGATAAGGGATAGCCTGGGTTCAAGATAGGATCCGTAGGCTGTTAAAAATGTCAAGATTTCTTTAGATTGCATTGCAATAAGGAAATATCATGTTTTATACATATTGCAGATTCTTTCCCCCAAAAAATGTTGTACTGTAATTTCAGTTCAATAAAAATATAATATAATTGTATTTGTCACGTGTTGAATACAACAACTTTATCGGGAAATGCTTATGTCCATGTGCAGGGGGACAAGGTAGTTGAGGTAATTATGTACATGTAGGCAGGGGTGAAAGTGACTAGGCAATCAGGATAGATGATAAACAGAGAGGCAGCAGAGTACGTGTGTGTGTGTGTCTTTGTGTCTGTGTGTGTGTGTCTCTGTGTGTGTGTGTGTGTGTGTGTGTGTGTGTGTGTGTGTGTGTGTGTGTGTGTGTGTGTGTGTGTGTGTGTGTGTGTGTGGCGTCAATATGCCACACACACAATATGTATGCGCGTGTGTACACAGAAAATTTGCAGGTGTTAAAATCTCGTTGTAAAGGTGAAAAGTGTCATGAGTCTTCTACATACCTGAGCGTTGATGCTAGTGGGGTTAACACCAGTGTTATATCTGAGTGTTGATTCTAGTGGGGTTAATACCAGTGTCATATCTGAGTGTTGATTCTAGTGGGGTTAATACCAGTGTCATATCTGAGTGTTGATTCTAGTGCGGTTAACACCAGTGTTATATCTGAGTGTTGATTCTAGTGGGGTTAACACCAGTGTTATATCTGAGTGTTGATTCTAGTGAGGTTAACACTAGTGTTATATCTGAGTGTTGATTCTAGTGCGGTTAACACCAGTGTTATAACTGAGTGTTGATTCTAGTGGGGTTAACACCAGTGTTATATCTGAGTGTTGATTCTAGTGGGGTTAACACCAGTGTTATATCTGAGTGTTGATTCTAGTGGGGTTAACACCAGTGTTATATCTGAGTGTTGATTCTAGTGGGGTTAACACCAGTGTTATATCTGAGTGTTGATTCTAGTGGGGTTAAAACCAGTGTTATATCTGAGTGTTGATTCTAGTGAGGTTAACACCAGTGTTATATCTGAGTGTTGATTATAGTGGGGTTAACACCAGTGTTATATCTGAGTGTTGATTCTAGTGGGGTTAACACCAGTGTTATATCTGAGTGTTGATTCTAGTGGGGTTAACACCAGTGTTATATCTGAGTGTTGATTCTAGTGGGGTTAACACCAGTGTTATATCTGGGTGTTGATTCTAGTGGGGTTAACACCAGTGTTATATCTGAGTGTTGATTCTAGTGGGGTTAACACCAGTGTTATAACTGAGTGTTGATTCTAGTGGGGTTAACACCAGTGTTATATCTGAGTGTTGATTCTAGTGGGGTTAACACCAGTGTTATATCTGAGTGTTGATTCTAGTGGGGTTAAAACCAGTGTTATATCTGAGTGTTGATTCTAGTGAGGTTAACACCAGTGTTATATCTGAGTGTTGATTCTAGTGGGGTTAACACCAGTGTTATATCTGAGTGTTGATTCTAGTGGGGTTAACACCAGTGTTATATCTGAGTGTTGATTCTAGTGGGGTTAACACCAGTGTTATATCTGAGTGTTGATTCTAGTGGGGTTAACACCAGTGTTATATCTGGGTGTTGATTCTAGTGGGGTTAACACCAGTGTTATATCTGAGTGTTGATTCTAGTGGGGTTAACACCAGTGTTATAACTGAGTGTTGATTCTAGTGGGGTTAACACCAGTGTTATATCTGAGTGTTGATTCTAGTGGGGTTAACACCAGTGTTATATCTGAGTGTTGATTCTAGTGGGGTTAACACCAGTGTTATATCTGAGTGTTGATTCTAGTGAGGTTAACACCAGTGTTATATCTGAGTGTTGATTCTAGTTGATTCTAATCTTCTGTATACCACCCCTATCTTGTCACAACACAACTGATTGGTTCAAACGCATTAAGAAAGAAAGACATTCCACAAATTTACTTTTAAGAAGGCACACCGTTTCATTGAAATGCATTCCAGGTGATTACCTCTTGAAGCTGGTTGAGAGAATGCCAAGAGTGTACAAAGCTGTTATCAATATATTTTGATTTGTTTAACACTTTTTTTGGTTACAACATGATTCCATATGTGTTACTTCATAGTTTTGATGTCTTCACTATTATTCTACAATGTAGAAAATAGTAAAAATAAACAAAAACCTGAATTTGAGGTGTTCGGAAACTTTTGACTGATAGTGTATGCAAATAAGGCTGTACAACCTGAGTGTGTAACAGTGTGTTTACTGTTGAAGCCAGGATACATAGGCAAGACAGCAAGCATAAACATTTTTAAAATATTTTTTAATTTTTAATTTTACCTTTATTTAACTAGACAAGTCAGTTAAGAACAAATTATTATTTACAATGACGGCCTAGGAACAGTGGGTTAACTGGTCTAGGAACAGTGGGTTAACTGGTCTAGGAACATTGGGTTAACTGGTCTAGGAACAGTGGGTTAACTGGTCTAGGAACAGTGGGTTAACTGGTCTAGGAACAGTGGGTTAACTGGTCTAGGAACAGTGGGTTAACTGGTCTAGGAACAGTGGGTTAACTGGTCTAGGAACAGTGGGTTAACTGGTCTAGGAACAGTGGGTTAACTGGTCTAGGAACAGTGGGTTAACTGGTCTAGGAACAGTGGGTTAACTGGTCTAGGAACAGTGGGTTAACTGGTCTAGGAACAGTGGGTTAACTGGTCTAGGAACAGTGGGTTAACTGGTCTAGGAACAGTGGGTTAACTGGTCTAGGAACAGTGGGTTAACTGCCTTGTTCAGGGGCAGAACGACAGAT